>NW_025961512.1:0-39052 GCF_023159225.1 Perognathus longimembris pacificus
GAACTATAACAGTCTTGACTTATTAGGATGAAATGTTACGGGGTTCGAGGGAGGATATTCCATGTCCCTCCAAGAGTCCACCACTCAGAGATAGTCTCAAGCAGAAGATGGATTTATTGGGGAAGCAAAAAGCCACCTGACTGGCCAGGGATGCAGCACAGACTCAGGAGCTCAAACTGCGACCATAAAAAAGTGGGATGACGGACCAGGGACACAGTGCAGAATGGGGAGCTGCCATTGGGACCCCTAACAGTCTTTGAGCTGGGTTTATTAAGGTAAAAGCATAGCACAGATGTAGGAGGTTGACGCAGGGGGTAGAACAAGCAACAAACAAGTTAAGCAAGCCATTTACAGAGGCAGAATTTTGTGGTCAGGTTGACCTAATATTTAACTTCTTTTAACAATTGCTACCATGTTTCCCTAATCAAGATGTAGTCAGCTGTACTCCATACAACAAAACAAGTGACTTGTCTGTAGATGGTCTCTTCTGAAGAGGGTCTATTGTTCCTTAGGAGTAGTTTTTATCCCTTGTTATAATAGTCTTTATCCCTTGTTATAAAGATGGTATTAATTAGTTCTGTCCTTCCCAGATTCCAAAGTGAAGGCACAATGACTGGGGAGAGAAAGGCTTATAGGAAAGACATATATAAAGAGAAGGCAGGTATGCCAAGATTTTCTCCTGCTTTTAGTTAATGCTTAGGATCAAATAAGCAATCAGTGCTTTTCAGTGAAAGCAGCTTTTAAATACCTATTACATTTACATTGTCACAAGTGTCAAGCCATAACATATTATAAAGGGGGAAATCTACCTTGACCATTAAAAAGCCTTGCCTTAAAACAAATGATTGAAAGCAAAATCACAATAAGACAGCCTGATGTTAAATGCTTACTAATGCTATGTAACTACATCTCCATCATATTCTTTCCAAAATTATTTTACCTCTACTTCTAGATAGTGTTTCTAGCCAGGGGCTGTACCATTAGCCCACCCCTCTCCAAATGGGCTTATTTAGCAATATCTGGAGACATTTTTGGTAATCACAAACTGACATTTGGATGTTGTTAATTGCATCTGATGGGTCAATGCACTCCACAGTCCTGCACTAATAAATAACTATCTGGTTTAAAATGACATTATTGCAAAGCTTGAGATATCCAGATCTATGTGAAAATAATAATTTTAAAGACATGCAGAGAACAACAGAACAAGTCAGACCTGAAGACAGAAAGGTAAGTCCAGAATGTGGCATATTATGCAAGAAACATAGCCTTGGCTGTTCAAATAAGTCAAAATAATTAAAAAATTTAAATAGCATTCTTCCAGATTAAAAAACATGCAAGAAACATGGAGAAAAATTAGAATCCTAAATCTAAATTTTAAAAAATTGTAGTCAGTTGTAATGTTTTGAATATGGGCCAGGTATTGGATAGTATAATAGAATTATGTATGTATGTTTTTGGTACACTGTGTATTGTACATATGTCTACCTGATCTAGGGAAGGGAAAGAAAAACAGGGTGTAAGATATCACAGGAAATGTACACACCGCCCTATTATGTAACTGTACCCCTTTTGTACAACACCTTGTCAAAAAAATTAATTAATAAATAAATTTTAAAAAAAAACACCTTTAGTGATAGCACGACATGCAGTCCTAGGCATGGTCTGGCTCTCTGTACCCCTAACCCCCATTTTCCAGGTGCCTCCCTGGCTCCTGGCATAAAAAAAAGAAAGAATTATGTAATAATTTTATTACTGTTATGTATGCTAATGATATAGCTTGGAGTTTTATGCAGGAGTGCTTATTGGTTAAGAATTGGGTCTATTACATGTTTGAATATGATATGCTATATTTGAATGTACACATATTAATATATGTGAATTGTATATAAGTACATATAAATATGTACAGACATGTATATTTGAAAATTTGAGAGGGGGAAAATATTGTAAAATACTAAAAATTAGATCAATCCATTGGAGAGACTTTGTTTACTTGCTATTTAAACTTTCTCTAGCTTTAAAATGTTTCATATAAATGAAAAAACTTGAACCACAATGATTTCACGTCCATTTGTAAATCAAAATGACCTATATCAATAAATTTGTGCTATGGAAAATGGTAACTACTGATGAAAATATTGGTTTCCATTATTAATTAGATAAGACAAGAAAAATACCATAAATCCTAGAATGACATGATATTGAGGGAAATACAAAGAATAACAAAAGAGTTTTACTATATTTCCCCACCCTACCCCCCAAAATCAATTATAACTACTTGGAGTTAAAGGTACAAACTGACAAAAGAGATAATGAGAGAGGTAACTCTGTTTTGACCATTTCAGGGAAGAATACAGGTCTCAGAAAAGAAGAGTATAGGTGAATAGGACTAGAAGCTACAGCAAAAAAATTAAAATAAAAATTAGTCACAAGTGTACACAGTTCTTCTGGGGGCAAACTAAATCTTTGTCCTTAAACCGTTTACTTCCAGGGAATATTAAAGTAACACATGAATGGCAAAAACATGTATACTCCAATAGTACAATTAATGACTGATGGTAATGTTCCATATCTGCATTGTCCAATATGGTAGCAGCTACTCATATGTGGCTATGAGCTAGGCACAAAACACAAATATATCTATATGAATATAAATATGTATTTCAGGAATGTACAACAGAGAGAATGCTAGATTTGGAGACATAGGAAATCAATCAGCGTAGTTTCCAAAGAAGATTTTTTTTTGCTTTATTTATAAAGTCAATTTCTTTAAACAAAAAGAAAAGGATATATAGTAACAATGTACTAGATACTATTGCTTAAAGAGTACAAATAGAATGTTTTTATATTTGACCTTACCTTACATTCCCACTAACTGTAGAACAGTTCCCTTTGGCCATATCCCCCCACCCCCAGCATTTGTTATTGTCACATTATTTTTTCCCCTTCTTTATTGTCAAAGTGATGAACAGAGAGGTTCCAGTTTTGTACATTAGGAATTGGGTACTTTTCTTGTACTGTTTGTTACCTCCATCATTCCCCGCTCCCCCTCCCTCCCCACTCCCCTTCCCCCCTTGTACTGTTTTTTACCTCCATCATTCCCCCCTCCTCCTCCCTTTCCACTCCCTCTCCCCCCTTGTACTTCTTGTTACCTCCATCATTCCCCCTCCCACTTCCTCCTCCCCCCTCGTGCTTTTTTTTTATCTCCATTATTGCCCCTCCCCCCTGTACTGTTTGTTACCTCCATCATCCCCCTCCCCCTCGGGCCGTTTCTTATTTCCATTATTCGCACTCCCCCCTCCCCCCTTGTACTGTTTGTTACCTCCATCATTCCCCCCTCCTGTCCCCACTTGTACTGTTTGTTATGTCCATCATTACCCACTCCTCTTCCAGCTCCCCTTGTACTGTTACCTCCATCATTCCCCTCCCCTCCTTCTCCATTCCCTTCTGCTACTGTTTGTTAACTCTATCATTCCCCCATCCCTTCCCCCTCTCCACTTGGACTGTTTCATACTTCCATCTTTCCACCTTGCCCTGCCCCCTCCCCTTCCCCCCTTGTACTGTATTTTACCTACATCATACCCCTCCCCTCCCCATTGTACACTTTGTTCCCTCCATCATTCCCCCTACCTCTCCCCTTTGAACTGTTACCTCCATCATTCAGCTTACCCTGCCCTCCCCCCTCCCCTCCCACTTCTACTGTTGTTCCCTCCATCATTCCCCTCCCCCTCCCCCTCCCACTACCCCTTGTACTGTTACCTCCATTATTCCCCCCTCCCCCTCCCCCTTGCACTGTTACCTCCCTCATTCCCCCTCCCCATCTTCTCCCCTCCCCGCTAGAATGATGATGTTTATAACTGGGAAGTTTAAAATGTATATTGTCAAATTTATGTAGGTATTAACTCTCAATAAAGAAAATATATATATATATATATATATATATATATATATATATATATATGTATCTTCCTAATTAGAAGCATTCGGGTGGGAAGGGGGTGCTATGCTTGAACTCAACAAGACCACTGTCCTAAGCTTTGTCAGCTTCAGGCCAATGCTGTATCACTTGAGCCACAGCTCTCTTTCCCTTTTTTACATTTATTTTAAAGCAGGAGAGGAAAGTTTATTACTGAACTGCTGCCCTGTGGTGGTGATGATCCATGGCCGGAGAGAAGGGAGAAAAGGGAGAGACCAGTTGACCCTCATCCAGCCCTGCCTAATCTAGGGCAGGGGATTGGGTCAGATGGATTAGGATGTGACCTTAGGGAAGGGGAAGGTACCTGCCTCTAGGCTTGCTGGTTACCCAGTAACTGTGTGGAGACTTAATGAGGTGGGGGGCATCTGCTTGGAGCCCTCCAGGAAGGACCTAATCTTCCAGCCTTTTAATAGCTATGGAAAAGGACGACGACTCTCTGGCTGCTTCCTGCTGGTAAAGGGCGTCGACATTAGGGGTAAAAGGCAGAAATGTGGCCCCTCCTGAAGACGGCGAGCAGCAGGGTCCCTTGGTGTTAGATGGCAGTCTTTGAATGAAGCCTGGAAGAAGTCTCATGGGGCAGGGGCTGGAGTTGTCCAGCCTCTGGTTCCCATTTTGAAGGTTCTTTTTATTGGGTCTGTCTTTGTTTTGTCAGTCCTGGGGCTTGGGAGTCAGGGCCTGAGCACTGTCCCTGGCTTATGTTTGCTCAAGCTATCAAGCTGCCGCTTGAGCCATAGCGCCACTTCTGTCCTTCTCTGTTTCTGTGGTTCTGGGGCATTGAACCCAGGGCTTCATGCATGCTAGGCAAGCACGCTTCAAGTTAATTTCACTTTACCAACCCTAGACAATGTCAACTAACTTTCTGCAAACTTGTATATTATGTCTCCTCCTTATTTCCATGATAAATAAACATCAGTCCTTAGAACTACTTGCTCTTAACCATATTATTTAAGAGGAAAAATATTATTCTGATGAACTGATATATACGTATATTCTGCTCCAAAAGAATACATTTTAATTTTCTAAACCTCTTGAGTTTGCTAAATGGTACACTGCTGTTGTGAATTGTGACTCACCATTCACAAATTTTCCAGTTAGTAAACGTGCTTACATCTGTTTGATTCCATGCGCATGGAATTTATTGAACGTTGAAAACCTTCTTCCTTGTACCATTTGCTAACATGAAAAGGGAGCATTCTCTGGAGGACCATAGTTAAAAGTATGGCTATTCAGAAAAGATGCTTCATGCAAGCATCGTGGCTAAGAAGACACTTCTAAAGTCCCTCATAAACAGATTGAGAGCAACAAAAGCAGAAGATGAAGCCCAGAGTTGAATATCACTGAAATGATCATGATTGCAATCAATCCTGTCAAAGCCAAAGTTGGATTTTGTACAAACTGGATGGACATTTGGTGGGAAAAACAATGTGAGAAGTTGCCTGGCACCAGCGGCTCATGCCAATAATCGTAGCTACTAAGGAGGTTGAGATCACAGTTCACAGTTGGAAGCCAGCCCAGGCAGAGGAGTCTATGAGACTCTTCTCTCCAATTAAATTATAGAAAATGTTTCAGTGTGCTCCTTCCCTTTAAAACTTGTACAATAATGAGTAGACAAGGCAGGACTTAGTGGCATATATGAAAATAATTAGAAGTTTAAATAAGCATGAAGCTCTATGTCTGTGGACAGAAGTACAACTCCAGAAAGAATATGACTGCGATTGGAGGTTCCTTAGCAGACAGTATGATATACAGAACTGAAGTTTTCTTCTCTGAACAAACTGCAGCTTTATTCAGATCTGGTATTGCAAGCAAGCACTCTAAGAAAAAACAAATTCAAACTGCCTAATAATCTAAGGGAATTAATCCTAAAAATAAAAACATTTATTCTGAAATAGTGTGAAATGCAATCTGCGATTTCACACATCTGAAGAACTGTCATAAAAAAGAGGTATTTCAGCTTTTTAATGACAGCGGATGGTGATGATGTCCAGAATCAAATGATGGATACTACCTGAAAACAAGTGTTTAACCTAACAAAAAAATGAACTTCATCAAATGTGTCCAAAGACTGAAGACTATATATTTCAATAAACCCTACACTGCATGACTATTTAAGCAAAATCTCATTGGAGGAATTCAAGAATGCAATGTGAAAAAATTGTAGGTATCCTCTGACTACACACACAACACTGAGAACTTTCGAGGGCAGCACAGGTGGCACAATAGGCGGGGCCGGACTGGAAGGCAGGCTATGTGCCCATGTTAGCAGAGTGCCAGTGGGCCTTGAAAGCCATTATGAAACACCATATCTCAGTAGTTATGTACCTATGATCACATAAAATGATGTGAAGTGAAACAAACTCTAAGATATGGAAACAAATGTGTTATCATTGTTGTTATTTTTAACGTGCTATATGAAATCGTTCCTTTTTCAATTGCCTTATCTTCCCTATGGTTTGGCCTTGTTGTCACTGTTTTTTATTTTGATACCCTGGATGTATATATATGTGTGTTTGTGTGTGTGTGTGTGTGTGTGTGTGTGTGTGTGTGTGTGTGTGAATTAGGGAAGGGATGGGGAACATCAAAATATTGAGGCAAATGGTAAAACGAGAACGAATGCAAAAGTAATAACTACAAGATATGTTGTATACTAACTGTAAAAATGGAGGGAGGGAAAATCTGGAAGAAAAATGAGGGATGAGGTAGTAAGTTTGATGAGAAATGTACTCATTAATTTAGGTATGAAAATGTAACCCCTCTGTACACCAACTTGAAAATAAACATAAATTAAAGAAAGATGCCCTGAGCTCAAGTATTAGTGCACATATGTATATGGATACTCTCTCTATCTCATACACACACGTACACACACACACGCACACACTCACACACAGAGTCATATTTATTTTGAAATACCCTATAGATAGCTTAAAGCTGTGTGGAATAGAAGCAGGAACCCAGGTGATCTCTACAAATAGTAAACCCGACACAGCAGCCTCTGTGAACTGTCCAGGGTGACCTTCCTGCTCATTAACCCAGGGTTCACTTCCACAGCAAGATATTGTGCCTCCATGAGTACACATGATATATCTCAGTGTACACTGACAACTTTCACCCAGCCCACTATGCAACACTGGACTTCTCTGCAGAAAGACATGGGGATTGTGCAGCCTTGTGACTCCAATGTGTTCATGGCCATGCACACGTACTGTGTAGGAACACTAACAGGTGGATCTTGAGCCCAACCCTGTCATATGGCAGTAGAAGCAATCACAAGGTGGAGGGAAGAGAATTTGTCTTCTACTGTTGCATCCACCACCACAATACCACAGTGAATGCCTCCAACTAAAGGGAGACCCAGATCCTGTTTGTCATAATCACCCTCTGCTTCCTTTACTCCTAAAGAAACCCACACTGATACCCATCATCTTTACTCACAGGGTACGCTTCAAAAAACAGTTCTCATTTGGGACATTATTTGAAAGCATCTGGAAACATGTTTGTTTGTAGAATTATGGATACAACCGGCTCCTAGGTCAAAGCACAGGATGTTGTTACACATACAACAGGACACATGGACAGCCACCTAAAGGGAGGAATTAGCCAGAGTCTTGACACCACTGTTTCTTATAGACCCAACTGATTTTTGCAGCCCTAGGAGAGCTTTGCCAACACCCAATGTATTTACTAGTAAACATGGCAGCAGTACCTGAACCCATCTTTATGAGCGCTGGAGAGAGTCCTTAAAAATAATGGCCAGGTAAAGCTCACCTGCAGAGGGGATCAAAATCTTACAGTTGACCTAAAAACTGACAGGCATCATTTAGCTTCAGGAAAACCACCTAATTGGTGTGTCAACAGCTTTCTACATGGTAACATAATTCTCAGCAGAGAATTTCCAAATTACATAAGAAAAAGAAAATCAAATACTAATTTCTCAAACAAAAAAGAGGGGGCTGCTACTTTAGAAGCTGCAAAGAGTAAACCAACTGGAAATTATGAACTCAAATACCCATCACAATATAGGGTTAAATCCATTAATATTGGGCACAACTGATTATAAACTACATTTTAATACACTTTTAGTTATTTTTGGAGACTTTAATTAGTTTGATACCCAGTTAGTTCTTCCCAAGACTTTAACAGCCCATTTCTACCTCTAAATAATAAGGCAGGCTTAGTCACAATGAACATTTCACTAGGTCTCTGGGTTACTGGTCCCAGTTCTGGTCTGGCCACTGATCCTGATTTTTAGAGCTGAAGGCTAGCACCCTACCACAGCTGCACTTTCTGCTGTTTTTTTTTTTTTTGTTTTGGGTTTTGTTTTCTTTTGGTGGTCATATGCAGACCAGAATCGCAGTGAATTTCCTCCGCAGGATAGCTTCCAACTGCAATCCGCACTTTGAGTCTTCTAAATAGCTAGGCATTAATCACCAGCACACAGCAATTTAAAAATATTTTCCCTGAGTGGAGGAGCAGCAGAGCCCTAGCTCAGCTCTCTCCAACACCCCAGTTTAACAACTCCAGAAACTTTTACTCCTAGAAAGACAGCCCAAGTAAGTTATAACAGTACAGGGATTCTGTCCAGGAAGGAAAAATCAACTTTGCTGGCCTGAAAACACAGATTTGAGTTCTGGGCCCCATCCCTCTACCGAGCCAGTCCTGGTGCTGGCACAGTGTCCCACAGTTCGTGCACCTAAAGCACACAGAGGTGACCAAGAAGAAATCCTCCAGATGGTGGCAGACAGACGTGGATCACAGGCTGAGCATGGACAGGCCAAAAATGCAGAGAAACATGAGTACTCCACAAAAGATATGCTCACTCGTGCCCACAGAGAAGCTTTTGGGAGGTAGCCTTCCCCCACTGCCAGAGCACAGCGCCATCTCTGACACTGGCATAGGGTCCAACCAGACTGGAATTAAACCCGGCCTGGGGAAAGCCAGGACAAAGGGGCCAGCTTTGAAAAGGGCAAGAGGGACCGACCAATGAGAGCCCGCTCCACCCAGCAACACAACCCCTGCTCAGGCAGGAAGCTCATCCGGGAGACAGATCACACACTCAGGTGAACTCAGCTAGAGGTGCCTGCCCTGCCCCCCTGAATTTCTAAATTAAAACGCAAAGTGGAGAGCAGGTACTAGCAGCAAGGAACAACCAGATGGGAGAACAACAGTTCTCGAGCCAGATAAATGGCCCCAACACAGAGGAAGCCTAATTCCTAGCCCAAAATGGAGCTGAATTCTATAGCCAGCTCTGTTCAGGAGGCTGTCATGCCCATGAGGGAGGAACCACCCAAAGGAAAGCGGCTTTCAGACAGGTAAACCAGTCCCCAGCCAACCCGCCCTGCTGAGTACACAGGCTCTTCAAAGCCAGGCGATAAAAGCACCAGTCTCACAGCAGATGGGAGGAGCCAGGGCTCCCAAGACTGTTCACGTCCCCCATTTACAGAGGACACCCAAGTCCTATGTGCAAGCTGTGCGAACCACAGAGCCGCAGGATTTCACTGACTGGGGAGGAGGGTCAGAGCTGATCCACCCCCTGAAAATTGAAAGCAGGTCAAATTACACAAGCATCAAAATAGACTACAGACCAATGCAAGGAAACCAGAGAGTGGAGAAAGCCCACACAAACAAGGAAGACTCCATTGTTTTAAACTTTTTTTAAAACTTTTTTTTCTATTTTTCATCTCTGAGATGTCGTTGATGTTTTGTTTTCCATTTTTGTTTGTTTTATCATTTTTTTAATTTTCTTTTTCTGGGGGGGATTTTTAATTTTTCTGTGTTTTGTGCATTTGTCTTCCAGTATTTTTTATTTATTCTCAATTCACATACTCTTTCTTTTTAATTCGTTTCTTGTGACTAACACCTTCACACTTTTCCGCTAACTCTCCATGATCTATCATTTTAACCTTGTTCTTTCTACCGTTTCTACTCTTCACATTTCCATGCCACTGAAACTTAACCAAAATCATCCCTCCCCAATTACATTTTACTCAATTCTCTTCACTACCTCTAACCTACCCTCCAGATTTAACTCCAGGAACTCCAGACTCCATTGACACCCAGTTATTTGATAGAGGGTATGCCTGTTCAACCCAAGTGAATCAAAGTGGTTCATAGAGAAATCCAGCCAGTTCAAAAAGTGTATAAGAACAAAAATTGTTCATAGGATTGTAACAGTAAATAATTAACTTCTGTATACATGGCTCAGGATTGGTTGTTATGTTGAAAATGTATTCTTTAGGAACAGCAAATCTAATTCTATATACAGTTATACAAGGTATCTGTATATAATTGTGAACTTCTAAGATTTACATGACATTGCTTGGTAAGGTCTACTTTGTGTCTAAAATGGTGCTCAAAGGTGCTTGTAGATTGGCATTCCCGTTCCGAAAGGGCAGAAGAAACTCAAGATGGCAAACAATGGAGTCCAATTTCCCACTCAAAACAAGCAGGAAGCAGAGCAGTCAATGAAAGACAGAATCTATCAATCCATAGACATCAATCAATCCATAAAGTAATAGACGATTTCATGGCCTCAACATAGAGAAAGATAGATGAACTTGAAGAGGCAAATGAAAAGATATTTACCCAGCTAAAAGATTTGAGAGACAGCACTCAAAACCAAATTAATGAAGAAAAGAATTCCATGCAGGATGTAAGAGATACTTATAGCAAGGACATGGAAATCATCAGGAAAGACCAGTCAAAAGGAAAAGAGATATGAAATCAAGTAGCTAGTCTACACTCCCAACTAGAAGAAGCAGAGGATCGAATGTCAGGAGCTATAGATTTCCTAGACTCTATGAAGAAATGTCAAAAAAAACAATACCAAATCAAACCAATCGACAAAACAGATTACTCCAGGAGTCCCAAGACCCAATCAGGAAGCCCAATTTAAGGCTAATAGGTATTGAGGAAAACCTGGAGAAAAAATTAGGGGAATGGGCAAACTATTTAACAGAATATAGCCGAGAACTTCCCAAATATCCCGGAGGATAGGCTGATACAGATACAAGAAACATTTACAACCCCAAACCGACCAGACCAGAGGAGGACATCCCACCGACACATTGTCAATAAAACAGGATAATAGAGTCCAAGGAAAGAATCTTTAAAACTGCTATGGGGAAGAAAATAATCATATATAAAGGAAAACCAATCAGAATTACCCCAGACTTCTCAGCAGAAACCTTGAAAGCAAGGAGAGGCTGCATGAAGTATACCGAACCCTAAATAAGAAAAACTATCAACCAAAAATACTGTACACAGCTAAACTCTCATTCATAGCCGCAGGCTCATTAGTTGAATCAAAAATCAAAATCCATTTTTCTGTTGCCTCCAAGAGAAACATCTATCCAGCAAAAGCAAACATCTAAAAGTGAAAGGATGGAATAAAATCTACCAATAAATGCCCCCCAAAAGAAGGCTAGAGTTGCAATTCTAGGATCAGATAAAATTGACTACAAATTAAAAATGGTAAGAAGAGACAAAGAAGGTTACTACATACTAATAAAGGGTTCACTCCTACAGGAGTATTTAACCATCCTAAATATGCACACATCAAATACAGGAGCACCCAACTTCATCAAACAAACACTACTAACTCTAAAAACACTCATAGACCCAAATACATTGAAAATTGGAGACTTTAATACTCCATGGTCACCTCTGGACAGATCAACATGCCAAAAACGGAACAAAGAAACCACCAGACTAAACAAGTGCATAGACCAAATAGACATAACCAACATCTACAGAATAATTCATCAAGCAATACCAGAATAGACATTCTTTTTGGCAGCACATGGAACATATTCCAAAATAGATCACATCTTAGGGCACAAAGAAAATCTGCACAAATTGCAAAGTATCAAAATCATTCCCTGCATTCTCTCAGACCACAAAGGAATAAACTTAGAGCTGAACTCAAATAGCCACCACACAAAATCCTACAAACCATGAAGACTAAGCAACATACTGCTGAACCATCTGTGGGTCATTAAAGAAATTAGAACAGAAATTCAAATGTTTACGGAATTCAACAAAGATGAGTACACAAAGTAGCAGCTCCTTTGGTACACAGAAAAGCCTGTACTCAGACGAAAATTCATATCTCTGAGTGCATACTACACCAACAATGTGGATAAACAGCAAGTCAACAACTTAAGGAAGCACCTTAATCTTCTCAAAAGAGAACAACAAGCCAAACCCAAAGTCAATAGATGGAAGGAAATAATTAAAACCAAATCAGAGTTAAATAAACTAGAGACAAAAAAATTGAAACAATCAACAAAACAAAAAGTTGCTTCGTTGAAAAAAATTAACATGATAGACAAACCCCTAGCAAACCTGACCAAAAAACGAAGGCAGAACACCCAAATAAACAAGTTCAGAGATGAAACAGGTAACATCACCACAGAAACATCCAAAATTCAGAACACAATAAGGGACTATTTTGCAAACCTTTACGCCAACAAATTCAAGAACCTGGAAGAAATGGATGGTTTTCTAGAAAAAATTGATATCCCCAAACTCAATCATGAATATTTAAAGCTTCTAAACAGACTCATATCCAGCATTGAAATAGAAACAGCAATAAGTGGTCTCCCATCCGAAAAAAGTCTAGGTCCAGATGGATTCACAGCAGAATTCTACAAGGCCTTCAAAACAGAACTCACACCAATATTTCTCAAACTCTTCCATGAAATTGAAAGAGAAAGTTCATTACCAAACATATTCTATGACGCCAGCATAACCCTCATCCCGAAACCAGGCAGGGACTCATCACGGAAAGAGAACTGTAGACCGATTTCCCTGATGAACATAGACACAAAAATTCTCAACAAAATTCTGGCCAGTCGAATTCAACAGTCATCAAAAAAATCATACACCATGACCAAACTGGATTCATCCCAGGGATGCAAAGTTGGTTTAATATACGCAAGGCAATTATTGTAATCCACCACATCAACCAGAGCAAGGCAAAGAACCACATGGTTATATCTCTGGATGCGGAAAAGGCGTTCAATAAAATCCAGCACCCATTTATGATAATAGCCCTGGAAAAACTGGGATTCCTGGGAACATTCCTGAATAAAATAAAGGAAGTTTAGGACAAACCAACTGCAAGCATAATTCTAAACGGTGAAAAGCTAAAGCCATTCACTTTGAAATCAGGAGCAAGACAGGTATGTCTGCTCTCTCCCCCTCCTCTTCAACAGAATACTAGAATTCCTAGCCAGAGCAATTAGGCAAGAAGGAACATAAAGGGGATCCAAATAGGAAAAGATGAAGTGAAACATTTTCTTTTTGAAATTTACATGAGCCTATACCTAAAGAACCCCATAGACTCTACTCCCTAGCTACTAGAGCTGATCCAAAACTTTGGCAAAGTTGCAGGATATAAAATAAACACTCAAAAATCAACAGCCTTTTATATGCTAATGACCCGAAGACCGACACTGAAATCAGGAAAGCAACTCCCTTTGCAATATCCTCAAAAAACTTAAAATACCTAGAAATAACCTTAATCAAAGAAGTGAAAGACCTCTATGATGAGAATTTAAAAGCAAGAAAAACAAAATTAAGGCAGAACTAAGGAAATGGAAAAAACTCCCATGCTCCATGATTGGGAGAAATAATATAGTCAAAATGGCAATATTGCCAAAGGCTATTGACAAATTCAATGCAATACCCATTAATACCCCAACACCATTTTTTAATGAAAGAGAGGAAGCAATCCAGAAATTCATATGGAACAATAAAAGACCCAGAATAGCAAGAACAATCCTAATCAGAAAGAACAGTGCTGGAGGAATTACAATACCCAACTTCAAGCTCTCTTATAAAGCCATAGTAATAAAAACAGCTTGGTGTTGGCACTGGAACAGGCCTGAAGACCAATGGAACTGAATTGAAGATCCAGAAATGAACCCACAGATCTATGCCTACTTTATCTTTGATAAAGGAGCTAAAAATTAGTCTGGAAGAAAGATAACCTCTTTAACAAATGGTGCTGGCAAAACTGGTTCAACACATGCAACAAACGAATACTAGATCCTTATATATCACCCTATACCAAAATCAGTTCCAAATGGATCAGACTAGCAATCTTGTATGCAATAAAAACATTGAACAAAGGCAAAGTCAGATTTAAACATCAAATGACCCCATTTTCTACAAACACATTGACATGATTTCTCTTTAGTCTTTTTCAACAATGATATTTTCCTCATTCGTGTTTATTACAATAAATTCTTCCTGAAGCAATAAATGCTTACTCTTGCATGGGATTTTTGGTTTTGTTGGTCCTGGGACTTGAACTCTGGGCACTGTCCCAAGCAACTTTTGCTCAAGGCTGACATTCTACCACATGAGCCACAGTGCCATTTCCAGATTTTTCTGAGTAGTTTATTGGAGATAAGAATCTCATTGACTTTCCTGCCCCAAATGTCTTCAAACTGCAATCCTCAGATCTCAGGCTCCTGAAGAGCTAGGATTATAGGCTTTGAGTCCCGGGACCTACCTTTGCCTGCATTTTTTGCTGTGGTGTATACATTAAAGAACAGGAAATATTTGTGTTTCTTACTGTCAGCAGAACTATGTTGAAATCTTAGAAATAACTTGAGAGTACCAACATTAGGATTCATCGCCATGATGTGGCAAAGGCATGGGAGGTTTAGAAATCTTCACATGTGATAGACAGGCTCTTCTGAAGAGACAATGCCCATATTAAACTTATGGCTTCTACTGTGTAACCTCCAACATCCTAAACATATCCCAGAGACTTTGATGTTCTTGCCACTAAAGTTGGTAAGATATGGTGAACAGAGGATGTTGTCCTAATGATCTAGGACTAGATTTCATAAGTACATAGATGCCCCCATACCAATTAATATGATCACCTTAAATACCATCTAAAAAAGTATTCATTGTTGGGGAGAAAAAAAAACAGAGGCTATTCTCAGCCACAGAAAATGACCAAAAATTATGGATACACATTTTTTTCTGTATAGCTGAATTGCATGTCATCATCCGATGAAAACCAAGCCGCAATTACAGTTATAATCTATTTATAATGTCAAGCCAGACATCTAGCTTTTGGAAGTCCACTCCAGGTTGGTATGGCCCGTGCCTTTGTCAGATTAACTGCATGGCCCACATCTGAGGTCATCCTAAATCTCATGATGGAGAGGATCAAACTCAAATACTTAACTACAACTGGTTTAATTGGCTGTGAAAGTCCATAGGCTTTAGGATTATTGTGTTGGAGGGATGAGAAGTTTAGGGGATTAACAATATTTGAAAACCACAGTCATTTTTTCCAAATATAATATCAGAAATAAAACTCCATTTGGGTAGGCCTAGCATGCCCAAGACCCTGGGTTTGATTCCCTGTGCTGCAAGAAAAGAAAAAGAATAAAGCTGGAGAGGCGGAGAGAAGGGAACAGAAGAGGGGAGTGGGAAAGAAGTGAGGGAGAGAAGGGGGGAAGGGACAAAAGAAGCAGGGGAGAGGACTAGGAAAGGAAGGGAAGGGAGGAGGGGATGGGAAGACAAGGGAGAGCGGAGGAGAAGGAGAGAGAAGGGGGAAGACAAAACACACTCCAAATTCATTTGTCACTCAGTGACAAACACAGTCAAATTGTCATCCCTATACCTGGGAAAACAAGGAAATGCAATGAAGCTGGGTATTGGGGCACCAGGGCTCATATTTCAGACCCAGTGACTCCAGACTCTGAGACAGAAGGATTGATTGAGCACTTTACCTTAATACCAGCCAAGGCAACACAGCCAGACCCTGCCTTCCAGTATAATTTCTACTCATTAAAAATAAAGTCTAAAATACAAGTCAAATTAAATCCCCTAGCGACCTTAAAGGTAAGTCAGAGCTAACAAACAAACAAAAAACCTTTTTCAATTCAGAACAGTAAATGTTCTTTATTCAAGTGGATTTGTAAAGATCTAGGAATATGAAGACCACCACAAAAGTAAGGAAACTAGAGAAAAGCTCACAAAAAAATTGTTCACGGTGTTCTTCACCAAACTAAATAAAATCCCATTGTAAGTTTCAGCATAAGAAAATGTTTTAATTCTTCGCTCTTTTACTTGAATCACCATAGCTTCCGGTATCTGCCTTATCGATAGCATGGGATGAGCCAGCCTGAGAGAGCTGGAGTCCTGTTTTCACTTTTCATCTGCGGTTTGGATCTAGCCCATTGGGTCTTTCCTTATTTGTGACACACATTCGTCAAGATAACTTCATTAGTAATGGAAAAACTGTACATGGTACAAGAAATTATTTCTGGGAAAAATGTAAACCTTTCAAATGGTGAATTTAATTTACCATAAAATCTGGACTGCAATTAAATCAGCACATTGATTAAAAATTCACATTGGGGCATTTATTTTCAGAAAAAAGTGTGGCTATCTGTAACATATTACAAAGAGAACACGCAACAATGCATGATTTTTTTTCACCACAGCAAATAGTATAAACAACAGGAGTGTTGGGTGACTAAAAAATGTCTGCAATAATTTGAGCATTTTCCTTTTGCCTTTGATTTCTCTGCAGAGGAAATACTTCATTATAGAAAATAACACTGTTAGAGAAAGAATGTATGCGCACATTCTTGTGATTCGTGTGTGTGTATGTGTGGGGGGTGGATAATGCTGTAAAATATGGCTGTTGAAGTTGGAAAGCTATGTCTAGTATTCAAGAAGGCAAAGCAAACAGAACAAGCCACTGGTATGCATAGACATAGACCACCTCTCCATAACACACAAGATAACAGTTCTGGAATTTCTTCTTGTTAAGCAGTTTCATTCAAGAATTAGGAGAAATAATTTGTATATGCTTTTTGATTAACCTATAAAATCTATTTCTCAAAAACTAACTAAATATGCTAGGCCCCATTGGCTCATGCTTACACCAGCTACTCAGGAGGCTGAGAACTGAGGGTTGCTGTTTAAAGCCAGCACTAGCCTTAAAGACTGTGAGCCTGCTATCACCAAGTAACCAGCCAAAAATAAAAAGCCTGGAAGTAGAGCTGTGGCTCATGTGGTAGAGCACTAGCCTTGATTTAAAAAAGAAAAAAATCAGACCACTCCCAGGCCCTGAATTCAAGCACCCAACAGGCACAACATACTCTAAAATGAAACATGTAAAGATACACGCAAACCTAATTCAATAATTAATGAAACAGAAAAAGACTAGGTGTTCATCATGATACCCTAGTATGAATGAGCAAAGTAGAGTAAATGCTGAACACGGCGTGCTTTCCCTGCTCAGGCAAGGCCAGCCCAGGTTTTACTAAGCCTCAACAATGAATGAGGCACCACAGGACTTCTGCCCTTACAAGGAGACCATTTTGCACCAGGGTGGGACCTTCCTGGAAATGACCACTTTGCCCTGAACCCATGTCTATCCTCAGCCAAACCCTTGGGAGGCAAGTCCCTCTCCTGGAACTTTCTGGAGAATGGAGCCAAGTTCTTTTTCTGGACAGCTCGAGAATTTGAGGATATTTGGATACTTCTCCACTCTGAAGCTTCTTTGCAGTTATCCTACGCATATTTATACCATATGGCACCAATGAGACGCTCAAATAAACATTCTTTGCACACCATTTTACTAACTCAGTTCTTTAGTATTTATTAAGACTAACATGGGCTGGGCACTGGAAAACCTGTAGCATACAATTCTTTCATTAAAACTTTGACTCTGAAGACCATAATAACATACCTCTTAACTAGCGTCATTCTATGGCAGTGATTATAGACTTAATTCCTTAGATGCTGTATTAGTTCTAGAGAGCTCCATGCAGTATTGCTAATCATCAAGAGGCGCTTCTCTTTCTATTTTTGATGGAGTAGGTAACTTAGGCTGGAAGCACTTAAAGACCTTCCAATCCTAAACTACTCATTAACAGTGGAGCCAGACTTTCCAACAATTCTGATCCTCCAACTGAGTCCTTTCTACTGGCTACACCAATGCTACCTAAGTGGGGGGAAATAACCAGCATACTATTTTAGACACATTATGAATATGGCACTATTTATGTTACTGGTATTTACTCCAAAACATTTAAGTGCAAAAATCTTTAAGAACATGGATAAGCAGTGCTGATTTGTAAAAATTTAATGAAGGTCATTAAAAATAATGCTGGCTGCTAGAAAAAATTGGAAGAGAAAATGCCGAGTGTACCAAATCCTACTTTACCTAGCTGAAACTAACTCTTTTGAATGTATTTTCTCTGACCTAAGTGTCTATTCAAGAGCATAGTCTTTCCCTTGCTAAAATAAATTAGGTGAGTGGAGCTCTTGCATTTAGTGATAAAGCACACCCAGGAGACCAACTATGTCTACTTCAACACTGTACTCACCGTAATGTGAAATCCCACCTACCATCTTGGATTTTTTCTTTGGAGGGCAACATTTACTAAACCTCTGTAGTTAATTATATTAAATAGTACTGTCACATCATATACTATGAACTTTGCAGAAGAGAAATTTGACCAGTGTCTTTCAAGGGAGTATGTTTATTTATATATATAATTATTTTCAAACCTTCACAACATAGTTACTCTGCATGCTGATTTCCTTTCTATTTCACATTATAAGATCGAACATTGAGAGTCTGGGGGAAAATTATTTAACTTTTACAATATTTGTACTAAATTTAATACAAAAAAAGGGAAAAAATCATCTCAAAATTCTAACAACGTTTTTACTGCAAATACTACTTGCAGAAAAAGAACTCTTCAATTTAGCACCTTTTAAAAGAGATTTTACAATTGATGATAAATTGTGTTAAATTAACCCTTCCTTTACTCTCACATTCTCTGCCCTCTCAACCCCTATTATTCAATAGCTTTCACGGAGTTTTTTTGCCATCTTCATTCACAGATGCAATATGTTTCAGTATTGTTCAACCTGTAACATTCTCTACTCACACGTGGTGCACTTTGTACATATCTTTTAAGGTTAAGAAAACTGAGGCAAGCCATGGGTTAGGAGAGATGGGGAGAATGAAGGAAGGGGATGAATTGTACTCAACTGATATGGTGAATACAACTACTTTGTACAAAGACTTAGAGTTTAAAAACAAAGAATCACAGGACCTCTATTTAACAAAATAGAACAACATGTAAACTTTCCATGTCCTATTATTAAAATAAATTGTTTTACAAGGCCAAATTTGAAGGCAAGAATGACATTTGGAAGTCCTTGAACCCAACCCCATTATCTAATAGCTACAGACAATAGAGATATCAGCTAGGATGAACCAAATCACCTCCTATTGGAACACGAGTTCATTGAGATCTGTTTCCCAACTCTCCATAGAACTCTGATACAAATGTGCTATAGAGGAAGACACTATGGAGACAGCCCAGCTCAGAAAAAAACCGGTTGTGAATTATGTGGCATTATTAGGGAGAGCAATATAACCAGTACTAGCACAGCTTCTGATCTACCTAGAAGATTTGAGAGAAGACTTATCATTTCAACTTGACATCTGAGTAGGTCATTAAGGATGGGTAGCCATTTGACATGCATCCACGAATGAGGAAGTTTCTAGGAAGAAGAGACAGAGACAGAAAAGCAGGAAGAGAACAAGTCTGTAGAATGCTATAAGCATTGAGAAAATTAAAAAGAGGATGGAGTCAAGTTGGGCTCCTTCCATAAAGCAGTGGAGAAGAGGTATTTAAGCATAAGATCTACATTTTAGAAGTGTCCCAATGTGCAGGGTGCTGGTGGCTCATGCCTGTCTGTCATCCTAGCTACTCAGGAGACTGAGATTTGAGGATCGTGGTTTAATGCCACTGAGGACAAGAATGTCTGTTAAAGAGTCTCATCTCCAATTAACTAGTAAAACAAAAACCTGGAAGTGGCACTGTGGCTCAAAGTGACAGAGGACTAGCCTTGAAAAGAAAGGAGAAGAGCTGGGAATGTAGCCTACTGGTAGAGTGTTGGCCTTGTATACATGAAGCCCTTGGTTCAATTACTCAGCAACACATATATAGAAAAAGAAAGAAGTGGAGCAGTGGATTAAGTGCTAATGTGCTAGCCTTGAACAAAAACTAAAGCCAGGGACACTACTCGGGACCTGAGTCCAGGACTGGCAAAGAAGGAAGGAAGGAAGGAAGGAAGGAAGGAAGGAAGCAAGGAAGGAAGCAAGGAAGGAAGGAAGGAAAGAAAGAGAAAAGAAAGAGAGGATAAGAGAGACAGAGAGAGGAAGAAAGTGAGTGAACTCAGGGACAGCACCTGCATTCATGCCCCACAAAAAATAACAACAAAGAATCCACAACATGCGATGTAAGGAATTAAAACCAT
The DNA here is from genome assembly GCF_023159225.1 of Perognathus longimembris pacificus. Taxonomy (NCBI): domain Eukaryota; kingdom Metazoa; phylum Chordata; class Mammalia; order Rodentia; family Heteromyidae; genus Perognathus; species Perognathus longimembris. Next base: position 20,306 of record NW_025961512.1, read on the forward strand.
AGTCCTCTACTATGAGAATTGTACTCAAGTCAACGTCCTTTCTGGTGGCCACCCCAGATCGAAAATGGGCCACTCAGAAGAGTAGAGAGTCACCCACTTTCCTTTCTTAATCCCTACACTATTATTGTGAGTAACTTCCTTCCAGTGGGCTAAAGTCAAGTCCAGGGCAGTGGAAGGGACGTTGCTCATGGCTATCAGTCTCGTCAGTTGTTCAGTCCACAAAGTAACAAGAGGTAAAACAATTTCCATGAAACAGAAAAAACAATACACACAGGCCTGATATTTAAAAGACTTACAAACTGGAGATCTCCCAAGTTGATCAGCTGGCTCCTGTGAAGGAACAGAAGGAGCAGACCCAAGATCAAGTTGGGCAGGTTGAGCCTCGGTTAGGAGACCCTCCCGGTCAGTTCTGGCCAAAAACCGAACTGACTTGCACACTACTCGTATCAAGGCAGGGTTCTAGGGGTCCCCCTTTGAGGGTGGAAGATCTGTGATGACTCCCAGTTCCTCCAGGATTGCTGTGCAAGGGCATCTGCTTCGACAACCCCTTCAAGAAATATGAGTTGGAATGGCCGTTCTCAAGAAGAAAAGTGAAAGCAAAGCAGACGAACAGACAAATGACAGGACAAGACAAATCAACAGTGCTGTTTTCTTACCTTCAGGTCTGGGGTCTCAGTGGTCTCTGGGGGTAATCCAGACGAAATGCGAACTGTTATGCCCAACTCGCGAGAAGACCACCAAGAAGACCACTGCAACCCACCTGAGTAAAGCCTTGCTTTTGCATCTCAGAACGTCTGGCTCTCGGTGGTGTTCTTGATGGTCTTCTTGCGACTTGGACATAACAAAGGTACACGTGTACACAATGGCTCCCTTCATGAAACTTATGTTATACCAAAGCCCTTTTTCTTCACCATACAAAAGGGCATTTAATGCCTGCAAACCAAACAGCCAAACGAACAGGAGAGCAAGTAAAAATCAACCTCCACCCACCATCAAGGCCTTGGGAATCAAGTGCTACATATTGTGTATAGTAATGATCCACAGTGGAGAAATCCATGTGTCCCTTGGCCCTGAGAAAGGACTTCCCCCCGCCCACCCCCCACCCCCGTGAGCTCTTCCCAGGGACCATAATCCTGTCATTCCTTTCAACCCTGACACTGAACCGGCTTTGAACTGACAGCTGTCTGTCACATGGTTGTCATCTCCAACCACATTTCCTCAGACCTTTCACAGGGTTGAGTTCGAGGTGACCAACCCTACTGTAACAAAAAGATCAGTGTGTCCAGGCCCAAAGCAAGACAGGGATGTGGGATGCCCATTGTAACATCTGACCACCCATGAGAAAGACCGTGAATGTGGCCCCACAGAGGCACCCGAGGGAAGAGAAGCTGACCAGAGACCAGATCTGCCTCTGCTCGCAAACAAGTGGTCTTTATGCCAAAAGTTATTTTTCAAAAAAATCATGATGATTCTGTCTCCTGTATTCTATTTTAAAAAATTCCAAGAAATGGCCATTTTAATTCAATCCCAGGCAAAATTTCAAATAGCCTGAACTATCAAGCTGCTCTCCAGAAAGTTGATTTAAAAGGCCAGTCATGCAGAAGGATTGTACAGTAACAATGGGCCTAGTCGTTGCCTGCCCGTCAATCTCCTAACAAAATGCCAAAAGTCTTTCTACAGAGCCTTGAGCCAAGTAGTCATGTGACTGTTTCCTTTCCCTTCACTCCACCTTTCCTTCAACACACAGGGAAAAATACAGATCCATCAGTTTTTTCCTCCATATACCCTGCTTCTCCACACACCTGCTAACATTGCACTGTCATTACAAGATCTCCCAGATGATCAACTCTGTTGTTTTTTTTTTTTTTCCTGGCCAGTCCTGGGCCTTGGACTCAGGGCCTGAGCACTGTCCCTGGCTTTCCTTTGCTCAAGGCTAGCACCCTGCCACTTGAGCCACAGCGCCACTTCTGGATGTTTTCTGTATATGTGGTGCTGGGAAATCGAACCCAGGTCCTTATGTATACGAGCTCTCTTGACACTAGGCCATATCCCCAGCCCCCCAGATGATCAACTCTCAACAAAAGACTTTGCGTGTGCCTAGCACAGGCTTGACACATAATTGGTACTTAGGATTGTACTTATCGTGTGTCTTTTTTGAGGGATGGGGGCACTTCTTTCACAAGTGGGTTTTATTGAACGTGCTCTGCAAGAAACATCACATTTTAGCAGGATCTCATTCAGCAGGATCTCAAAAGACTAGAATAAGGTAAGGATGGGAACATTCTGGACTTTAGAAGTTGTTTCAGGATGGAAGGTAGTTAAGGGTGTTCTAGGCAAGAACTGATCTCTACTGCTAACTGCTGAATTCTATCAAGGATGATCAGGCCAGCACATAAAAGAAAGTTATTTGAAACAACCATTTGTGTGGTGGAGGACTTCTTATTTTCAATAGAGACTTATTCCCTACTCACTTCCACTCTTGGGCAAAGTTTGTTGGGTAGTAGAAATGACCTACCATACATTAGTAATCATTGTCATTATTTCCTCAATATGGCTACCCACTCAGAATTCTCCATTATCAGGGAGATTTTCTATTTTCTTGGCTTGCCATACTCTAGAATGGTTTTGCTTTCCCAATATTTCCTATAAATCTCAACAAAAATGCCATGTGGGTGATTCAAACCTTACATTGCACAATAGAACTATAACACCTTCCCTGGTCCTGGAATGACACTTTGAACGCAACACTTCCCATGGTCTTCTTCTTCGCACCTTTCCATTCATCCTTCAGAAAAGGATGGCTGGCGATGTCAAAAGGAGGGGAACATCTGAATTCTCAAGGGCCACTACATTCAATCAGACAGTAACTCAAGTATAATTTCATTGATCATCTCCCATTCATAGTAATTTAGAGCTTTTCTTTCAGTCTAAAGTTAGAAACAGTCGTTGCAAGATAATCAGCCTGATTGAAAGACAGAAGGCAGGAAAAGGGGCAAAAGAGAGCTGGGAAAGGCGCAATCTTAACCAACTTAGTCACTTTTGAAATTTTTTAATTGGCTCTTGCAAAAGATTTAGCAGCCAATATGTATTTGGCCTACAGGTAAATATTAGAACACTGTCCCAGGAGAACTTACATTTCATATGTCTCCAATGACAAATAAAAAGGCTTGAAATTGTTAACACATAGGTCACAAGAATATTTCAGCCGGGCATTATTGGTTCACACCAGTACATTTAGCTATTTATGAGCTTGAGATCTGATGATCACAGATCAAAAGCTAGTCTGAGCAGGAAAGTCTGTGGGACTCTTATCTCCAATTAACCACCAGAAAACCAGAAGTGGCACTGTGGCTCAAAGAGATAGAGTACTGGACTTGAACAAAAGAGCTCAGAGAGAATCGAAGCCCTTAGTTCAAGTCCTATTACTGACCAAAAAAAAGGACAAAAGAAAATTTCACTCAGTAGTAAACACCTTGGGGAACTTTCAGAAAACCCAGATCAGAATTTCTACATATCAGCTTTTGATTTCACAGTCCAGCCCATGAATTTTCTGGCCCAGTTATTATTATATTATTATTGTTACAGTATGACTTGCATGTGAATGTATTTCTCATCTTTGACCATTGAAATATGTGCTATTATTTCAATGAGCTTAAGCTGAATCAACATACAAGGTCAGGCCACACTTCTACAGCATAGTAATAGTTCTTGATCTATATAATTTTAAAGCCTTATAATCTATGAGTCCTTGCGCATGCACCTATGTGGCTTTAGAAATGTTCAGTGAGTGGAACCTCTCTAGCATTCACATTTCCTAGATGTTGAAATGGAATATTAAAATAAAAAGTTTTGGCAGCCTCCAAGAAAAAAGGTTGAGTGCCTCAAGCTATTGATTTTTACTGAAATGAGCCCTTTAATTCCTATGGGAAAGGTTATATAGGTTTTTCCTTTGATGGATCTATTGAAAGATCGATATAACAGCTCCTGTGGTATTTCTGAAGGACCAAATACACTATTAAATATATGGAAGATGCATTTCTTTTATTTTATCGTTTTATAATCTTTATCTAAATTTTTTTGTTAGTGTATACTATTTGTGTCAAGGGGATACATTGGGATACTTCGATGTATAACATTCATTGGTGAAATTTGTCCTCTATTACTCTTTCATATGTGTTTCTCAATTTTTATTTTTATTATTATAATTTACTTTTATTGTAAAGGTGATGTACAAAGGGGTTATAGTTATATAGGTCATGTACTGAGTACATTTCTTTTTGAACAATGTGACCTCTTCCTTCATTTACTCCCCCATTCCCCTCCCCCTGACTCAAACCATCCCCAAGTTATACAGATTAATTTGCAACACATTATCTGATGAGTATCCCTGGTACATATGTTCACATTTTGTTCCACCATTTCTGTACTTCCCTTTACTCTCCCAACACAGATAAACTTACATACAAGGCAAAAAGCACAGAAATCACCAAAAACAATAAAAGGGGAAAAATCATAAAAACTCAAATAAAAAAATCTCCTTTCCATTTCTTGAAGTTCACTTCAATAAACATCCTTTTGTATTATCATGTGCACATAACTATTGACCTATTGTGATCCTCTCCTAAGAATATCCTTCTTTGGTCTCACTGTTTGAATGGCTAGAGTCCTGTATAATATATCATGTATAAGTGGTATGATTTGTCTTTTACCATCCACTGTGTTTCCCTGTAGATTCCTAGGCCCATTCTAATGACTGTAAAGGACAGAGACCATGCAACATATGTTTCTTTTGGTCTCGCTCACTTTGATTAATTTTTGTCTTTTTTTATTACTGTCAAGGTGAAGTACATATAGGGTACAGTTACATACATTAGATAGTGAATACATATCTTGTCCAACTTGTTACCCCTTGCTCATTTATTTCCTACCTTCCCTCCTTTCCAATTACCCCACCTCAATTTGTACAGTTAATTTCCAACATATTTTCTTGTAAATATTGCTGTTGCATTGGTTCGCATTTTACCCTTTATCTCACCATTTTGATGCTCCTCTTCCCTTCCCTAATTCAGAAAGACATATATAAAATTACCATGGTACCAGAATCAGCAGTGACAACAGGGGCTAAGTCATAGTGAAAAAGAACAGATGAAAAAATAAAAAAAAATCACACAGTAGGGTGAAACTAACAACATAATGATAAACCACCTATTTCCATATTTTGGAACCATTTCTCCTAGCATCATCTTATATAATCATCTGTATATAGCTATTGAGCTATTGTGATCATCTGCTAGGACTATCCAAGACATATACTAATTCATACCAATAAGGGAGAACATAGCGTTTTTGTTTCTTTGGATCTGGCTCTCTTCCCTTAGAAAAAATTAGGAAAAAGTCACACTAAGTACTTCCATTTCCTTATGATTAGAGCAATATCATTCTTTCGGCTGAAAGCATAGCATTCCATTGTATATATATGCCACATTTTATTGATCCATTAATTTAATCGAGGGGCATCTGGGTGATCCCATATCTTGGATATGCTAAACAATGCTGCAATGAACATGCAGTGCTGACAGCCTTAGTGTGGTTTGTGGTTAATTGGATAAATGCCCAGGACTGGAATTGCTGGGTCATAGGAAATTTCTATGTTTAGTGTCTTGAGGAACCTTTATACTGCTTTCAAGAATAGTTGAACAAATTTACATTCCCACTAACTGTAGAAGAGTTCCCTTTGGCCATATCCCCCCACCCTCCAGCATCTATTATTGTCACGTTTCTTTTTTTCCCTTATTGACTGTCAAAGTGATGAAAAGAGTGATTACAGTTTCATACGTTAGGCCTTGAGTACATGTCTTGTATTGTTTGTTACCTCCATCAGTGCACCCTCCCCATCCTCCTCCTCCTGCCCCCTTGTACTGTTACCTCCATCATTCCCCATCCCCCTTCCCTTTCCATCCTCATGCTGTTTATTATCTCCATTTCCCCCCTCCCCCACCGCTTTTACTGTTTTTTTACCTCCATCTTTCCCCCTCCCCTACCTCTCCACTCCCCCTACCCTTTTGTACTGTTTGTTACCTCTATAATACCCCCTCCACCTCCATCCCCAGTACCCAATTGTACTGTTTGTTACCTCCATCATTCCCCCAACCCCGCCACCTCTCCCCTTGTACAGATTTTACCTCCATAGTTCCACAGATCCCCTCCCCTTTGTACTCTTTGTTACCTCCATTGTTCCCCTCCCCCTTCCTCCCCCCTCCCCTCTGTGGGCTCTCTCTCTCGACTTCCCCTCGCTTGGGGGGGAAGGGGCTTGTCTGCCTGTTCCTGGGTGGCCCTTTATTGCTCTTACGTGGGAGCGATGGCCACTGGTAGCCTCGTCTCTCTCTCAAATTCTCCTTGCTTGGGTGGGAATGGGCTTGTCCGCCCCTTCCTGGGTGGTCCATTACCACTCACGAGGGAGTGATGGCCACGGGTAGCCTCGGTGGCGTGTGGTCGCAGGGTGCCCAAAAGCCGCCAAGAACGACACAGGCATGTGGGTCCCTGGAGAAAACCTCTAGGGCTTCTGTTTATTCAAATGAGGAACCTCCCAGATATACTCCAAAGGCACGCACAAGAGAGGGGCCCGTGATTGGTCCCAAGGAGCTGTCCCTCAAATGGTGTCCGACTTCCTCCTCTTCCGGTTAAAGACAGGAAGGGGAGGGACAGGCTGAGGTCAGCTTTGGCCCCTTAAAGGTACAGCTGACCCCAACATCCTCCCCATTGTATTGTTTGTTACCTCCATCATTCCCCTCACCCTACCACCTCTCCCCTTGTACAGTTTTGTCCTCCATAGTTCCTCAGCTCCCCTCCCCATTGTAGTGTTTGTTACCTCCATCGCTCCACCTCCCTCCTCCCTCTCCCCTCCCATCCCCCATGTACTGTTTGTTACCTCCATCATTCCGCTCCTTTTCCCCCTCCCCCTTGTACTGGTACCTCCATCATTCCTCTCCCCATTCCTCTCCCATCCCCCTCTCCTCCCCCCTTGTACAGTTTGTTACCTCTACCATTCCCCCTTTCCCTCCCCCTCCACCTTGTACTGTTTCGTACTTCCATCTTTCTCCCTTGCCCTCCCCCCTCCCCTTCCCCTTTGTACTGGTTGTTACCTACATCATTCCCCCCTCCCCCTCCCCTTGCACTGTTTGTTACCTCCATCATTCAGCATAACCTCCCCCTCCCCCTCCCATACCCCCTTGTACTGTTACCTCCCTCATTCCCTCTCCCCTTCTCCCCCTCTTCCCCCCTCCCCCGTAGAAAGATGATATTTATCATTGGGAAGGTTAAAATGTATACTGTCAAATTTATGTAGGTACTAAATTTTAATCAAGGAAAAATATATATACATATCTTCGTAATTAGAAGCATTGGGGTAGGGACGGGGAGCCTGTGCTTGAACTCCACATGAGCACCGTCCTAAGCTTTGACATCTTTCAGGCCAATGCTCTACCACTTGAGCCACAGCTCTGTTTTCCTTTTTTGATATTTATTTTAAAGCAGGAGAGAAAAGTTTATTCCTGAACAGCTGGCCTGTGGTGGTGATGATTCATTGCCAAAGAGAAGGGAGAGAAGGGAGAGACTGGGTGACCCTCAGACAGCCCTGCCTAATCTAGGGCAGGGGATTGGGCCAGGTGGATTAGGATGTGACCTTAGGGAAGGGGAAGGTACCTGCCTCCAGGCCTGCTGGTTACCCAGTAACTGGGTGGACACTTAATAAGGTGGGGGCATCTGCTTGGAGCCCTCCAGGAGGGACCTGACATTCCAGACTTTTAATAGCTATGGAAAAGGACGATGACTCTCTGGCTGCTTCCTGCTGGTAAAGGGCGTCGACATTAGGGATAAAAGGAAGAAATGTGGCCCCTCCTGGAGAAGGCTAGCAGTAGGGTCCCTTGGTGTTAGATGGCAGTCCTTGAATGAAGCCTAGAAGTCTCATGAGGCAGGGGCTGGATATGTCCAGCCTCTGTTTCGCATTTGGAGTGTTTTTTTATGTTGTTGGGTTTGTTTTTGTTTTGTCAGTCCTGGGACTTGGGACTCAGGGCCTGAGCACTGTCCCTGGCTTATTTTGGTCAAGGCTAGCAATCTGAAACTTGAGCCACAGCACCACTTCTGTCCTTCTCTGTTTCTGTGGTGATGAGGAATTGAACCCAGGGCTTCATGCTTGCTAGGCAAGCACGCTTCATGTTAGATTCACTTTACTAACCCTGGACAATGTCAACTAAATTCCTGCAAAGTTGTAAAATATGTCCCCTCCCTATTTCCATGGTAGAAAACATCAGTCCTTAGAACTAATTGCTCTTAACCATATTAGTTAAGAGGAAAATATTTTTCTGATGAACTTATATGTACATATATTCTGCTCCAAAAGAATACATTTTAATTTTCTAAACCTCTTGGGTTTCCTAAATGGTACACTGCTGTTGTGAATTGTGACTCGCCATTCACAAATTTTCCACTAATAAACGTGCTTACATCTTTTTGATTTCATGCACATGTAATTTATTGAACCTTGAAAACCTTCTTCCTTGTACCATTTGCTAACATGAAAAGGGAGCATTCTCTGGAGGACCATAGTTAAAAGTATGGCTATTTAGGAAAGATGCTTCATGCAAGCATCGTGGCTAAGAAGACACTTCTAAAGGCCCTCATAAACAGATTGAGAGCAACAAAAGCAGAAGATGAAGGGGCCTCTGATTTCTTCCCTCCAGTCTCATGTTCTAGCACATTATCATCACAGAGTCAAAAGGACCTAAGATTTGGCATGAACGAGACAGTTTTAACCAAATTTCCTAGTACTATGAAGCCCAGAGTTGGAAATCATGGAAATGATCATGATTGCAATCAATCCTGACAAAGCCAAAGTTTGATTTTCTACAAATTGGATGGACATTTGGTGGGAAAAACAATGTGACAAGTTGTCTGGCACCAGTGGCTCATGCCAATAATCCTAGCTACTCAGGAGGTTGAGATCTGAGGATCACATTTGAAAGCCAGCCCAGGCAGAGGAGTCTATGAGACTCTTTTCTCCAATTAAATGAGAGAAAACGCTTCAGTGTGCCCCTTCCCTTTAAAACTTGTACAATGACGAGTAGAGAAGGCAGGAATTAGTGGCATATATGAAAAAAATCAGAAGTTTAAATCAGCATGGACCTCTATGTCTGTGGACAGAAGTACAAGTAAAGAAAGAATATGACTGCAACTGGAGGTTCCTTAGTATGCAGTATGATATACAGAACTGAAGTTTTCTTCTCTGATCAAACTGCAGCTTTATTCAGATCTGGTATTGCAAGCAAGCACTCTAAGGAAAAACAAACTCAAACTGCCTAATAATCCAAGGGCAGTAATCCTAAAAATAAAAACATTTATTGTGAAAGTAGTGGGAAATACAATCTGCGATTTCAAACATCTGAAGAACTGTCATAAAAAGAGGTATTTCTGCTTTTTAATGACAGTGGATGGTGATGATGTCCAGAATCAAATGATGGATACTACATGAAAACAAATGTTTAACCTAACAAAAAGATGAACTTCTCCAACAAATGTGTCCAAAGACTCAAGACTATATATTTCAATAAACCCTACACTGCATGACTATTTAAGCAAAATCTCATTGGAGGAATTCAAGAATGCAATGTAAAAAAACTGTAGCTCTGATTACACACACAACACTGAGAATTTTCGAGGTCAGCACAGGTGGCACAATAGGCGGGGTCAGACTGGAAGGCAGGCTATATGTCCATGTTAGCAGAGTGCCAGGGGGCCTTGAAAGCCATTGTTAAACACCATAGCTCAGTAGTTAAGTACCTATGATCACATAAGATGATGTGAAGTGAAACACACTCTAAGATACGGAAACAAGTGGTTTATCATTGTTGTTATTTTTAACGTGCTAAATGAAATCATTCCTTTTTCCTTTTGCTTATCTTCCCTATGGTTTAGCCCCTCTTGTCACTGTTTTTTATTTTGATACCCTCAGTAATATATATATATATATATATATATATATATGTCTGAATTAGGGAAGGGAAGGGGAACTTCAAAATGTTGAGACAAATGGTAAAACGTGAACCAATGCAACAGTAATAACTACAAGATATGTTGTAAACTAACTGTAAAATTTGAGGGAGGGGGAAATACAGGAGGAGGAAAGGTGGGAGAAAAATGAGGGATGAGATAGCAAGTTTGACAAGAAATGTACTCATTACCTTAGGTATGTAAATGTAACCCTCCTGTACATCAACTTGACAATAAACATAAAATAAAGAAAGATGACCTGAGCTCAAGAATTAATACACGTATGTAGATGGATACTTTCTCTCTCTCATACACACAACACACACACACACACACACACACACACACACACAGAGTCATATTTATTTTTAAATACCCAATAGATAGCTTGAGGCCATGTGGAATAGAAGCAGGAACCCAGGTGATCTCAGCAAACAGTAAACCCGACACAGCAGCCTCTGTGAACTGTCCAAGCAGGACATTGAAAGCATCTGGAAACATGTTTGGTTGTAGAATTATGGATGCAACCGGCTCCTAGGTCAAAGCACAGGATGTTGTTACACATCCAACAGGACACATGGACAGCCACCTAAAGGGAGGAATTAGCCAGCGTCTTGACACCACTGTTTCTTTTAGACCCACCTGAGTGGGTCTCTGATTTTTGTAGCCCCAGGAGAGCTTAGCCAACACCCAAAGTATTTACTAGTAAACATGGCTGCAGTAACTGAACCCATCTTTATGAGCACGGGTGATGGTCCTTAAAAATAATGGCCAGGAAAAGCTCACCTGCAGAAGGGATAAAAATCTCACAGTTGACCTAACAACTGACAGGGGTCATTTAGCTTCAGGAAAACCACCTAATTGGTGTGTCAACAGCATTCTACAAGGTATCATAAGTCTCAGCAGAGAATTTACCAAATTACATAAGAAAAATAAAGAAAGTCAAATGCTAATTTCACAAACAAAATGGGGGGCTGCTACTATAGAGGCTGCAAAGAGTAAACCAACGGGGAATTATGAACTCAAATACCCATCATAAAATAGGGTTAAATCCATTAATATTCGGCACCACTGATTATAGACTACATTTTTTATACACTTTGTTATTTTGAAGACTTTAATTAGTTTGATACCCAGTTAGTTCTTCCCAAGACCTTAACAGCCCATTTCTAGCTCTAAATAATAAGGCAGGCTTAGTCACAATGAACATTTCACTAGGTCTCTAGGATTTTGGTGCCAGTTCTAGTCTGTCCAATGATCCTGTTCTTTTGTGTTTAAGGCTAGCACTCTCACAAAGATCCACTTTCTGTTGTACTGTTTTTTGTTTTGTTTTTTGTTTTCTTTTGGTGGTCAATTGGAGACAAGTATCTCAGTGCCTTGCCTGCCCAGGCTAGCTTCCAATTGCAATCCTCACTTTTGAGTCTTCCAAATAGCTAGGCATGAACCACCAGCACATAGCAATTTAAAAGTATTTTCCCTGAGCAAAGGAGCAGCAGAGCCCTAGTTAAGCTCTCTCCAACACCCCAGTTTTACCACTCCAGAAACTTTTACTCCTAGAAAGACAGCCCAAGTAAGTTATAACAGTACAAGGATTCTGTCCAGGAAGGAAAAATTGACTTTGCTGGCCTGAAAACACAGATTTGAGTTCTGGCCCGCATCCCTCTGCCAAGCCAGTGCCGGCGCTGGCACAGTGTCTCACAGTTCGTGGACCTAAACCACCCAGAAGTGACCAAGGTGAAATCCTCCATATGATGGCAGAGAGATGTGGATGCAGGCTGAGCATGGACAGGCTGAAATTGCAGACAAAGCATGAGTACCCCACAAAAGATATGCTCACTCGTGCCCACAGAGAAGCATCGGTAGCCTTTCCACCACTGCCAGAGCAAACCACCATCTTTGACACTGGCATAGGGTCAGACCAGACTGGAAATAAACCTGGCTTGGGGAAAGCGAGGACAAAGGGGCCACCTTTGAAAAGAGCAAGAGGGACAGACCAATGAGGGCCAGCTCCACCCAGAAGAACAACCCCTGCCCAGGTGGGAAGCTCATCCAGGCCACAGTTCACAACTCAGGTGAACTCAGCCAGAGGTGCCCGCCCTGCCCGCCAGAATTTCTAAATTAAAACGGAAAGTGGCGAGGAGCTACCGGCAGCAAGGAACAACCAGATAGGAGAACAAACAGTTCCCGAGACAGATAAATGTCCCCATCTCAGAGGAAGCCTAATTCCCAGCCCAAAATGGAGCTGAATTCCATAGCCAGCTATGCTCAGGAGGCCATCCTGCCCATGAGGGAGGAACCACCCCTAGGCAAGCCACTCTCAGACAGGTAAACCAGGCCAGAGCCAACTGCCCTGCTGAGTCCACAGCCTCTCCAAAGCCAGGTGATAAAGGCACCAGTCTCACAGCAGATGGGAGGAGCCAGGGCTCCCAAGACTGTTCACGTCCCACATTTACAGAGGACACCCAAGTCCTATGTGCAACCTGTGCGAACCACAGAGCCTCAGGATTTCACTAACAGAGGAGGGTCTGAGCTGATCCACCCACTGAAAACTGAAAGCAAGTCAAACCAGCCAAGCAGCAAAATAGACCACAGACCATTGCAAGGAAACCAGAGACTGGAGAAAACCCACCCAAACAAGGAACACTCCATTTTTTAAAAACATTTTTTAAACTTTTTTTTTCTATTTTTCATTTCAGACGTCGTTGGTATTTTGTTTTCTATTTTTTTTTTTTTGTTTTATCGGCTTTTTTTATTTCCTTTTTCGGGGGTTGGGTTGTTAATTGTTTTGTGTTTTGTGCATTTGTCTTCCAGTATTTTTCTTTGTTTCTCTTTTCACATTCTCTTACTTTTAAATTACTTTCCTATGACTAACAGCTTCACTCTTTTCTGCTAACTCTCCATTATTCATCATATTAATCTTGTTCTTCTACCGATTCTATTCTTCTTCACATTTCCACATCACTGAAATGAAACCAAAATCACCACCACCACCACCGCCACCATCACCACCACCCCCACATACATTTTACTCTATTCCCTTCACTACATCTCACTTATCCTCCAGGTTTACCTTCAGGACCTCCAGACTCCATTGATCCCTGGTTATTGGGTAGAGGATATCCCTGTTCAATCCAAGTGAATCAAATTGGTTTATAGAGAAATCCAGCTCATAGTATTTTAACAGTAAATAATTAACTATTGAATACAGGATTGGTTGTTATTTTGAAATTGTATTTTTTCGGAACACCAAATCTAATTTTATATACAGTTATACCAAGTATCTGTATATAATTGTGAACTTCTAAGATTTACACAACAGTGCTTGGTAAGGTCTGCTTTGGGTCTTAAACGGTGCTCACAGGTGCTCTTAGATAGGCATTCCCAATCCAAATGGGCAGAAGAAACACAAGATGGCAGACAATGGAGTCATATCTCCCACTCAAAACAAGCAAGAAGCAGAGCAGTCAATCAAAGACATAGAAGAGACCCCTCAAAATGCTCAACAAAGTCTACTGATAAACATGTTAAATGAAAAGTTTGAATCCATCCATACATCAATCCATCCATAAAGTAATAGATTATTTCATGGCCTCAACAAAGAGAAAGATAAATGAACTTCAAGAGTCATATGAAAAGATAACTACCCAGCTAAAAGATTTGAGAGACAGCCCTCAAAACCAAATTAATAATGTAAAGATGTCCATGCCGGACCTAAGAGATACTTCTAGCAAGGACATGGAAATCATCAGGAAAGACCAGTCTGAAGGAAAAGAGATTCAAAATCAAGTAACTAGCCTACAGTCTCAAGTAGGTGAAGCAGAGGATCAAATCTCAAGAGCTGAAGATTCCCTAGAATCTATGGAGAAATGTCACACAAAAATACAAACCAATCCAATCGATAAAACAGATCACTCCAGGAGCTCCAAGACACAATCAGGAAGCACTATTTAAGGCGAATAGGAATTGAGAAAAACCAGGAGAAAGAAGTTAATGGAATATGCAACCTATTTAACAGAATATTAGCCAAGAACTTCCCAACTATCCAGGAAGGTAGGCCTATACAGATACAAGAAGCATTTAGAACCCCAAAGCGACCAGATCAGAATAGGACATCCCACTGACACATTGTGATCATAACAGGATCAGTAGAGTCCAAGGAAAGAATCTTTAAAGATGTTACGGAGAAGAAAGTAATCACAAATAAAGGAAAAGCAAGCAGAATTACCCCAGACTTCTCAGCAGAGACCATGAAAAGCAAGGAGATCCTGGAATGAGGTATGCCAAACCCTAAATAATAATAAATGTCAACCAAGAATGCTGTACCCAGCTAAACAATCATTCATAGCTGAAGGTCAAATAAAAGTCTTCCACAGTAAGGAAAAACTGACACAATGTATCTCCACCAAACCAGCTTTACAGAAAATCCTCAAAGATGTACTATACAGGGAAAATAATCAAGATCCCAATACAGAGAAATGAACCCTAAATTGAAAACCAGAATATTAGATCAAGAATTGGGAAGACACAGCTTTTAACAAGATAGCTACAATGAAAGGACAAACGATCATCTCTCAAACCTAACTCTCAACATTAATGGACTTAATTCTTCATTCAAACGACATAGGCTCATTACTTGGATCAAAAATCAAGATCCGTCTTTCTGCTGCCTCCAAGAGACACATCTATCTAGCAAAAGCAAACTTCTTCTAAAAGTGAAAGGCTGGAATAAAATCTACCAATAAATGGCCCCCAAATGCAGGCTGGAGTGGAATTCTAGCATCAGATAAAATCGACTTCAAATGAAAAATGGTAAGAAGAGACAAAGAAGGTTACTACATACAAATAAAGGGATCTCTCCTACAGGAGGATATAACCATCCTAAATATCCACACACCAAATACAGGAGAAACCAACTTCATCAAACAAACACTACTGACTCTAAAAACACTCATAGTCCCAAACACATTGATTGTTGGAGACTTTAACACTCCACTGTCGCCTCTGGACAGACCAACAGGCCAAAAACTGAACAAAGAATCCACAGAACTAATCAACTACATAGACCAACTAGACTTAACCAACATCTATAGAATATTCCATCAAGCAATAGCAGAATACACAGTCTTTTCAGCAGCCCATGAAACATTCTCCAAAATATATCACATCTTAGGGCACAAAGAAATTCTGTACAAATTCAGAAGTATCAAAATCATTCCCTGCCTTCCCTCAGACCACAATGGATTAAAATTAAAGCTCAACTCAAACAGCCACCACACAAAATCATACAATCCATGGAGACTAAGCAACACACTGCTGAACCATCAGTGGGTCATTGAAGAAATTAGACCAGTAATTCAAATGTTTATGGCATTCAACCAAGGTGAGTGCACAAAGTACCACCTCCTTTGGGACACAGCAAAGGCAGTACTCAGACCAAAATTTATATCTGAGTGCCTACACCAACAATCGGGATAAACAGCAACTCAACAACTTACGGAATCACCTTAATCTTCTCAAAAGAGAACAAGAAGCCACACCCCAAGTCAAAAGATGGAAGCAAATAATTAAAATCAAATCAGAATTAAATATACTAGAGAGAGAAAAAAAACCATCGCAAACAATCATCAAAACAAAGACTTGGTTCTTTGAGAATATTAACAGGATAGACAAATCCCTAGCAAACCTGACCAAAAAACGATGGCAGCACACCCACGTAAACAAGATCCGAGATAAAACAGGTAACATCACCGCAGAAACAACCAATATTCAGAACACAATAAGGGACTATTTTGCAAACCTTTGTGCCAACAAATTCGAGAACCTGGAAGAATGGATGATTTTCTAGAAAAAACTGATACCCCCTAACTCAACCATGAAGATTTAAAACCTTCTAAACAGACTCATACCCAGCCTTGAAATAGAAACAGCAATAAGTGATTTCCCATCAGAGAAAAGCCCATGTCCAGATGGATTCACAGCAGAATTCTACAAGGCCTTCAAAACAGAAGTCACACCAATATTTCTCAAAATCTTCAATGAAATTGAAAGAGAACGCTCACTACCAGACTTATTCTATGAAGCCAGTATAGCCCTCATCCCAAAACCAGGCAGGGACTCATCAAAAAACAGAACTATAGAACGATTTCCCTGACGAACATAGATGCAAAAATTCTCAACAAAATTCTGTCCAATCGACTTCAACAGGTCATCAAAAATATCATACACCATGTTCAAACTGGATCCATCCCAGGGACGCAAAGTTGGTTCAATATACGCAAGTCAATTAATGTAATCCACCACATCCACCAGAGCAAGGTAAAGAACCACATGGTTGTATCTCTGGATGCAGAAAAGGCGTTCGATAAAATCCAGTACCCATTTATGATAAAAATCCTGGAGAAATTGGGATTCCAAGGAACATTCCTGAATATAATAAAGGCAGTTTATGACAAACCAACAGCAAGCATAATTCTAAATGGTGTAGAGCTAAAGCCATTCCTTTGAAAATCAGGAGCAAGTTTGGGATGTCTGCTCTCTCCCCTCCATTTTAACATTCCTAGCCAGAGCAATTAGGCAAGAAGAAAACAAAAAGGGGATCCAAAGAGGAAAAGATGAAGTTAAGCTTTCTCTCTTTGCAGATTACATGATCCTATACCTAAAGGAACACCATAGACTCTACTCCCTAGCTACTAGAGTAGATCCAAAACTTTGGCAAAGTTGCAGGATATAAAATAAACCCTCGAAAATCAACAGCCTTTCTATATGCTAATAACACGAAGACAGAGGCTGAAATCAGGAAAGCAACTCCTTTGCAATAGTCTCAAAAACATAAAATACCTAGAAATAACCTTAACCAAAGAAGTGAAAGACCTCTATGATAGAAATTTTTTTTTTTTTTTTTTTTTTTTGCCAGTCCTGGGCCTTGGACTCAGGGCCTGAGCACGGTCCCTGCTTCTTCCCGCTCAAGGCTAGCACTCTGCCACTTGAGCCACAGCGCCGCTTCTGGCCGTTTTCTGTATATGTGGTGCTGGGGAATCGAACCTAGGGCCTCGTGTATCCGAGGCAGGCACTCTTGCCACTAGGCTATATCCCCAGCCCCTATGATTAGAACTTTAAAAGCATAAAAAACAAAATTAAGGCTAATTAGTACATGTTTAGGCAAGTCATAGCAGAGCATCACAAGGCCCAATAGCTATACCCTTATAAACACATAAGATGATGCTAAGTGAAATGAACTCCATGTTATGGAAACAGTTGTAACTACTTTCAACGTCCTATGAGTATCTGTAGCTTCTATTATTGATGATGTTCTTGTATCACCTTCCTGTGGTTGTACCTACACTATCTCTGTAATCTTATCTGCCTATATTGGAAACCGTGTATACTGGTATTGGAAATCGGGAATTGAAAGGGAATACCAAATTTGAGAGACACAGGGTAAAATAAGACAAACAACCTCGGAAAGCATACTTGCAAAACTGTTTGGTGTATGTGCACTGAACATCTCCGTGGGGGGGGAAGGGAAAGGGGGAGGAGGGAAAGGGGTATGAGGGACAAGGTAACAAACTGTACAAGAAATGTATCCAGTGCCTAAAATATGAAACTCTAACCTTTCTGTACATCACGTTGATAATAAAAATTTGAAAAAAGAACTAAGGAAATGGAAAAACCTCCCATGCTCCTGGATTGGGAAGATTAATATAGTCAAAATGGCAATATGCCAAAGCTATCTACAAATTCCATGCAATACCCACTAATATCCCAACACCATTTTTTAATGAAATTGAGGAAGCAATCCAGAAATTTATATGGAAAAATAAATGACAACCCCGACTAGCAAAAACAATCCTAAGCAGAAAGAACAATGCCAGAGGAATTACAATACCAAACTTCAAGCTGTATTATAAGCTATAGCTATAAAAACAGCTTGGAATTGGCAATGGAACAGGCCTGAAGACCAATGGAACAGAATTGAAGATCCAGCAGTGAACACACAGAACTAAGCCCCCTTAATCTTTGATAGAGGAGCTAAAAAAATACGATGGAAGAAAGATAGCCTCTTTAACAAATGGTGATGGCAAAACTGGTTCAACACCCACAACAAAGCAAAATTAGATCCTTATATATCATCCTGCACCAAAATCAATTCCACATGGATCAAAGATCTTGAAATTATAACAGATACCTTGAAAGCACTAAAAGAAGTAGGAGAAACACTTGGGCTCCTTGGCACAGGACAGACCTTCCTTAACAAAGAGCCATAAATGCTACAAATCACAAAAAGGACGAGCAAATGGGATTGCATCAAATTGCTGAGCTTCTGCAGGGCAAAGGACATAGCTCACAAGATGAATGGAAAGCCTACAGATTGGGAAAAGATCTTTATCAGCCATACAATGAACAAAGAACTCATATCTAAAATATATGCAGAACTACAAAAAATTATATTCCTCCAAAACAAACCGCAAAGAACCAACAGCCCCCTCAACAAGTGGGCTAAAGACTTACAAAGGGACTTCTCTGATGAGGAAATGAGAATGGCCAAGAGTCATATGAAAAAGTGCTCTAAATCTCTGGCCATAAAAGAAATGCAAATCAAAACAACATTGAGATTCCATCTCACCCCAGTAAGATTGACCTATATCAAGAAAACTAACAATAATAAATGTTGGAGGGGATGTGACAAAAGGGAGCCCTACTTCA
>NW_025961513.1:0-31257 GCF_023159225.1 Perognathus longimembris pacificus
AAAGTGATTCCCAATTCAATGTTTCTATCGGACTGAAAACTACCCGTGCTATCTCCTCATTTCTTCTGAGTAGACACTATTGAACTTCTCCATGAGTTTACATATTTTTTACAAACTTATTAAATCATCAGGGACCTCTGTCTTATGGTGTAGGAAGGACAGAAACACAAAACCAAAATGAAGCCAAACCTTCAAGAAGTTGACACAAAAAGTACACAAAAGTCAGCCCTGGAAATAAGGGCAGAATAAGGGAAATAAGGGCTATCATTAGAAAGTAACCTAAAGGTTCAGGGGAAGAAGAAATTAGTTTTTGGACAGGAAGACCAGTATCTGAACTGGCCCTCAAGAGGCCTGAAGTTAGAAGGCTGTTTGCGTGTTCCATACTAGCGGGAACAAATCACAGAGGGGAAAAAAGAGAAAAGAAAAGAGGGAAATCTGGGAATATGGAAAGGAGCTCCATTGTGAAAGGCTTTTATTGTCAGACCAGGAAGGACTAAAGGAAAAGCAGTCAATTCAGGGTTTTTAAGAAGAAAAAAAAATGCAATCAAAAACCAGCTCAAAAGTAATAGATCTCCTCACTGTTCCTCAATAATCAGCTCTTGTCTGTTGAAAACAAAAAGTAGAGTGCCTATGGTCCATACCTGTAATGAAACCTACTCAGAATGCTGAGATATGCAGATCACAATTTGAAGCCAGCCTGGGCAGAAAAGGCCCATGAGACTCACGTCTAATTAATCATCAGAAAGCAAAAGGGGAGCTGGGGCTCCAATGGCACAGCGCTGGACTTGAACAAAAATGCTCAGCTATAGTGCCCAGGCCCTAGTTCAAACCTCAAGAGCACACACACACACACACACTCACACACCACACACACACACACACACACCAGCTCAGAGATTACTAGACATAATAGCCTAAAAGTTGTCATTTGAGCCTAAATAAAGCTATATACAATGCTGATTTGGAATAACTACAAGGCCTTTAAAAGTAACAAATGCCATTTGTAAGGAAATGGAAGGACTTGGAAAAAATTATACTAAATGAAGTGAGACAGACCCAAAGAAACATGGACACTATGGTCTCCCTTATTGGGAATAATTAGTACAGGTTTAGGCAAGTTATAGCAGAGCATCACAAGGCCCAATTGCTATACCCTTATGAACACATAAGATGATGATAAGTGAAATGAACTCCATGTTATGGAGACAATTGTTATATCACAGTTGTAACTACTTTCAATGTCCCATGTGTATCTGTAGCTTCTACTATTGATGATGTTCTTGTATCACCTTCCTGTGGTTGTACCTACACTATCTCTGTAATTTATCTGAGTATATTGGAACCGTGTATACTGGTATTGGAACTAGGAAATTGAAAGGGAATACCAAAATTGAGAGACACAGGGTAAAAAAAAGACAAACAAATACAAAAGCAATACGTGCAAAAATGTTTGGTGTAAGTGAACTGAACAACTCGGGGGGGAAATGGTAAGGGGGGAGAGTGGAGTGGGGTTTGAGGAACAAGGTAACAAACAGTACAAACAAATGTATCCAATGCCTAATGTATGAAACTGTAACCTCTGTACATCAGTTTAATAATAAAAATTTGAAAAAAAAAGAAAAAAAAGAAAGGAATTACGTCACAAGGATAGTAAAAAAATATAAGTAACAAATGTAAGACTTATAGAAAAGCATGAACTGGATGACAGCAAGACAGAAAATAAAACAGTAGGCGGCTATCAGGAGGAATAGAATGAGCCAATAGATTCAGTCTTGGAGGTACGATGTAGAAGGTGCACTAACACATTTTATTTGGGATGACCACCCTGTAACTACAACTCAAAACCCCAGAGGTGAAAGTCAACACAGAAGTTTCTTCCAAACAGAGGACAACGTCAATATCAAGACATTAAAAAAAAGAGAGAGAGAGAGATCCAGTAAAATTCATGGGGGCTGTTCTTGCCAGCCCAAGGAAGAAAGGATTCTGAGGGGAAGAGACCAGCGAAAAAGAAGACAATCAAGAAAAATGTCATGAAAGAGAATGTAAGTTTGAGCAAGGAAGAACACTCAGAGAGACAAATGCTAGAGAGAGGGGGAAACACCTGAGAAAGCACTTACGGTCTTCCTGTCAAAATCATCTTCCCCTTTCACACATCCTACAGAATTGTTTAAAACGATGACTGGTCTAGTCCTTGGCTAAGGTAGTTTGAAGGTTTTTAACCTATACCAAACCTTGGTCTATTGATGACATGGGTCATGAATATCTGGGTCCTACGTGAAGGTTAAAATCTCATTGCTACCCAGGCTGTAAGCATGTAATCTATAATGGCACTGGACTCGGCTCTCCACTCCACTTCCCTCCATGGATACAGCACTTCAGAACTATTTTGACACAAATTACCTATCTTCAGAACTGGCTTGAAAACTAAGCTTCCATCCATCTCTACCCGTTTAATACAATCAAGCCAAGCCACTGCACGAATTGCCTCCCAGCAGCCCCTCCTCTTCCTCTCATTCCCTGCACGGGATCATCTGTTGGTCAGACATCAATCCTACTCTCTGGTGAACAGCTGACTCTGTTAGGGGGTCGGTAGAAGGACCACCCAGCAGCTGCACCATGTTTTAGAGGACAAAGCATGGTGGCCAATGTTTTATGAGAATTGGAATACGGGGAAGCAAAGCAGTTAAAGCCCTTGGTAAGTGAAGAAACATTGTGCAAGTTAGCTCTTGGGAAAATGTTCTCCAGTGACTTCTCTGACATCATTCACAAGGCAGACAAGCAGGCAGTAACAGTCAACTTGCAGATTTATGCACTTAATCCTCATACATTTTATTTTTATTTTTTTTATTTTTTTTTTGGCCAGTCCTGGGCCTTGGACTCAGGGCCTGAGCACTGTCCCTGGCTTCTTCCCCGCTCAAGGCTAGCACTCTGCCACTTGAGCCACAGCACCGCTTCTGGCCGTTTTCTGCATATGTGGTGCTGGGGAATCGAAACCTAGGGCCTGTGTATCCGAGGCAGGCACTCATGCCACTAGGCTATAGCCCCAGCCCCCCTCATGCATTTATTGACACTCTACTTGGTGCGAGACATTGTGTAAAGACTAGATCATTTACCCACTTTAATTCATAGGCATGACTGAAACCCTCAAAGACTCTCTTGTTCAAATCTAGTTTGCTTTAAGATCAGAGATCAAATGCCAGCACCTCCAGACAGATATCCATGAACCTTTCCTCAGGCAACAGTAACAACTCTTTTCTCCCAAGTCTCATAGAATGCTGTTCATGGACTTCTTTTATGAAACACAATGATCCTCATACATTGTAATTCTTTACATGTGCTCTCTCTCCTAATAAACTTTCTCTCTATATATGCACATATACATAAGTGTCTATATATATGTGTGTATACATATGCGTATATATATGCATATATACATACGTATATATGCATATATATAACTGAAATCCAAGATTCATGTCGTGATAATACCCCATTATCTTCCCACATCCCAAAGCATAATGCATCTCCTTTGATAATGAGTGCGTTCATGAGCTAGACTTTGTCCACCAAAGGCCTCGATACATATTAGAAGTTTGATTATATAAAGGCAATAATCTTATTCTCTGCAATTAAAAGTCAATCTTAACATCTAAAAATAGGGAAAATAAAACTGTAAATAAGTGCAACATAGCAAAATTATCCTAATTCCAATGTTAATACTTTATGTGGTACAATTTGATCAAGATGAGATTCAACTTCACCTTTCATCTTTCTATCTAATAGAGTTTTCTAAAAAGAAACAAATACATTAAATTACAAAAATTTATAACTTAAGTGTTTCAAGTGAACTGTTTTGAAATACTTTAGTATATGAATTATTCTTAAATCTTACGGGTTCATTAAAATGGCTCCAATGAGTATCCGATTCTCATCTATCAACAAAGTTATTTGTGAGCAAGGAAACTGGGTTTACTGTGTGTTTTTGATAGTTTGGAATAGCTAAAATTCACATACCTTTCTAATTTTACCATCATTTTGGTTCAAATGGTCTAATTTACCAAAAGAAAATCTTGATTCTTTTTGAGAAAATACTGAGGCTACATGGGCTAAATAAATAGGAAAAAGGACCCTAAGCCTGTTTGATTTCAGGAGATGAGTATCTAGTAAGAAGAGTAATGGGTTAGTGTTTAGAATTCTAGGTCCATGCTTAGATGAATGAGCTCTTTGTTGTCAGTAAGTAGTTGGCTTTGTCATTTTTTTTTTTTTTTTGGTGCCAGTTTTGGGACTTGAAACCCAGGATTCTGGGTGCTGCCCCTGAGCTTTTATGCACAAGGCTACTATTCTACCATTTGAGCCAGAGCTCAGCTTCTGGCTTCTTAGTGGTTAATTGCAGATAAGGGTCTCACAGACTTTCCCTGCCCACACTGACTTTGATCCACAATACTCAGATCTTAGCCACCAGAGCAGCTAAGAATATGGGCACCTAGGTGCCTAGTACCCGGTTACTGGTTCTCTTGCCTTTAAACTAGATATGAGAACTTTAAAAAGCTTGAAAATTGAAATTAAGTCAGAAGTAAGGAAATGGAAAAACATCCCATGCTCCTGGATTGGGAGGATTAATATAATCAAAATGGCAATATTGCCAAAGGCTATCTACAAATTCAATGCAATACCCATTAATATCCCACCACCATTTTTTAATGAAATAGAGGAAGCAATCCAGAAATTCAAATGGAACAATAAAAGAACCTAGAATAACAATCCTAGGCAGAAAGAACAGTGCTGGAGGAATAACAATACCCAACTTCAAGCTGTATTATAAAGCTATAGTAATAAAAACAGCTTGGTATGGGCACCAGAACAGGCCTGAAGACCAATGGAACAGAATTGAAGACCCAGAAATGAAGCCACAGAACTATGCCTACTTAATCTTTGATAAAGGAGCTAAAACAATAGTATGGAAGAAAGATATCCTCTTTAACAAGTGGTGCTGGCAAAACTGGCTCAACACATGCAACAAAACTGAAACTAGATCCTTATATGTCCACTCGGCACCCAAATCAATTCCAAATGGATTAAAGACTTCGAAATCATAACAGACAACCCTGAAAACACTAAAGGAAGGAGTAGGAGAAATACTTGGGCTCCTTGGCACAGGACGGAACTTCCTTAACAAAGACCCAGAAACGCTACAAATCAAAGAAAGGTTGGACAAATGGGACTGCATCAAACTGCAGAGCTTCTGCACGGCAAGTGACATAGCTCGCAAGATAAACAGAAAGCCCACAGACTGGGAGAAGATCTTTACTGGACATTCAAACAGACAAAGGCCTCATATCTAAAATATATGCAGAACTAAAAAATTACCTTCTTTCAAAACAAAACCGCAAAGAACCAATAGCCCCCTCATCAAGTGGGCTAAAGACTTACAAAGAGACTTCTCTGATGAGGAAATGAGAATGGCCAAGAGACATATGAAAAAATGCCCTACATCACTGGCCATGAAAGAAATGCATATCAAAAACAACACTGAGATTCCATCTCACCCAGTAAGAATGTCCTATATAAAGAAAACTAACAATAACAATTGCTGGAGGGGATGTGGCCAAAAGGGAACCCTAATCCATTGTTGTAAACTGGTTCAGACACTCTGGCAAGCAGTATGGAGATTCCTCAGAAGGCTAAATATAGAACTCCCCCTATGACCCCCGCAGCCCCACTTTTGGGTATCTATCCAAAAGACCACAAACAAAATCACAGTAATGCCACCAGCACAATAATGTTCATCGCAGCACAATTTGCCATAGCACGAATCTGGAGCCAAGCCAGATGCCCCTCAGTAGACGAATGAATCAGGAAAATATGGTACATATATACAATGGAATTTTATATTTCTATCTGAAAGAATGACATTGTCCCATTTGTAAGGAAATGGAAGGTCTTGGAAAAAATTTATACTAAGTGAAGTGAGCCAGACCCAAAGAAACATGGACTCTATGGTCTCCCTTATTGGGAATAATTAGTACAGGTTTAGTCCTGTCATAGCAGAGCATCACAAGGCTCAATAGCTATACCCTTATGAACACATAGATGATGCTAAGTGAAATGAACTCCATGTTATGGAAACAATTGTTATATCACAGTTGTAACTACTTTCAATATCCCATATGTATCTGTAGATTCTATTATTGATGATGTTCTTGTATCACCTTCCTGTGGTTGTACCTACACTATCTCTGTAATCTTATCTGAGTATATTGGAAACCGTGTATACTGGTATTGGAACTAGGAAATTGAAAGGGAATACCAAAATTGAAAGACACAGGGTAAAAAAAGACAAACAAATACAAAAGTAATACTTGCCAAAATGTTTGGTGTAAGTGAACTGAACACCTCAGGGGGCGAAAGGGAAAGGGGGAGGAGGGGAGGGGGGTAATGAGGGATGAGGTAACAAACAGTACAACAAATGTATCCAATGCCTAATGTATGAAACTGTAACCTCTCTGTACATCAGTTTGATAATAAAAATTGAAAAAAAATAAAATTAGATATCTCTCAAAAGGTTTTTAATGAGATGCCATCAGTATGACACAGTCAGAATAAGGTTGAATTAAGTATCTCAGTACCTGTGGCCAACTTAAATTGACACATAAACCAATTAACTACCAAAAATCTGCTCATATTTATCAATATGCATCATCTTACATTATACCCAATCTCTCAATACTGACAGTAACAAAGCATCCTTTGTATCATAATTCATACATATATAACCAGACAAACTAGCCTTTCTCCAGAAGGAACACACCAGTACATGGGCAATGTTTATACTTCAGAAGATCCAATCATTTAAGTGCAATAATAGGATGTACCAGGCAAGGCACTGGTGGCTCCCA
The DNA here is from genome assembly GCF_023159225.1 of Perognathus longimembris pacificus. Classification (NCBI taxonomy): domain Eukaryota; kingdom Metazoa; phylum Chordata; class Mammalia; order Rodentia; family Heteromyidae; genus Perognathus; species Perognathus longimembris. The sequence continues at coordinate 6,897 of NW_025961513.1, forward strand.
CTTGTAATCCTAACTATTCAGGAGGCTGAGATCTGAAGATCAAAGTTTAAAGTCAGCCCAGGGAAGAAAAAATCCATTGAGATGCTCATCTCCAATTAATCACTGGAAATCCACAAGTGGAGCTCAAAGTGGTAGAGTGCTAGTCTTAAGGAGAAAAGCTCAGGGGCAGGCTCTCAGGCTGAGTTCAAGCCCCATGACCAACCGAATTAAAAAAAAAAAAAAAAAGCAAGTGATGTCAAATTAACAACACTTAACACTACGATACCTCTTAGGTTACATAACAAGCAACTTAAGGAGAAACACCTGGCTTAGTATATTTACATATGTGCACAGAAAACCTCCTAAATGCACAAATACAATCATAAGTAAATAAAGAAGACATAGTCCTGACCAATTATTTTACAGTTGCCCATGTGGTCACCTGTGGTTACTTATAATTACTTTCTCTCTCTACTTATTCTGTTTTCCCTTTGTCTCACCAAGCTACTTATGGTTTTATACTGGGCCAGGTAATACAAACCTTCATTCTTAAAGGGTCTGTACAACTGATAGTCCATTAGATATGGTAACTGTAATAGTTTTTCCATCGGGGTGGGAATGTGACTTAGTGGTAGAGTGCTTGCCTAGCATGCATGAAACCCTGGGTTCGATTCCCTCAGCACCACATATATAGAAAAAGCCAGAAGTGTCTCTGTGGCTCAAGTGGCAGAGTGCTAGCCTTGAGCAAAAAGAAGCCAGGGACAGTGCTCAGGCCCTGAGGTCCAAGCCCTAGGACTGGCAAAAAAAAAAAAAATAGTTTTCCATCGACCCTAATCACAGAACACGTTAATACCAAAAGGCACCTTCGGGGATCTTCTAGGACCCAGACACTAGGAAGTAGCTATCCGATACCCCCTGATTGCAAACAGATCCATCACCCCAGCCAGCACAGTAGCTTCCTTCTTTGCTTGTCCATTCAGAGGCATGAGAAAGCCACAGCGTCCAGGGAGCAGAAATTCACTTCCAGTTCAATGGAACCATTGTGTCTCCCGATTGAAACATTCCTTCCTTTAGGACAAAGGCCTCTAGGTCAGCACAAAGTAAGATCATAGGAAAAGGAAACAAAAATTTTGTTAATGGGTCACTAAGAGTAATCGTGAGTGGTGTCACTACCATGTTCACCATATGATTCTTCAATCCATTGATTCTAATTTCAGAGAAAAATCCCACCCTATTCAATTCACAGTATCACAGTCTCCTGGGGAAGCTTGGTAGGCTTGATGGGAGTTATGGCATCATGACAAAGTCTTCCACCACACTGTCCTGCCAGCAGCTGCAGGATGTCATAGCAAACCAGTGAATTCTACCACCATGAGCATTATGTCTATCCTTTGCTGGAAGGTGAGTCCCTTGACCAGAAGCAATGCTATTTGAATACCATGATGGCAGATCAAACATTCTATAAGTCCATGGATGGTAATTTATCACAATCATTGCATGCAAGGAAGGTGTATATATAGGAAATGAGAATTCCAGTAAGAACAAATACTGCTCTGTGACAAAAGTGATCCGAAGAAATATATCCACCATCATTAGCTTCAATCACTCTGGAAAACAGTACCCTATCAGCCACCACTACTCATCTCTTTGGTCAGCTGACTGAGCAATCAGCAATGGCCATAGCTGGGTCAGCATGGCGAGTCAGTCATGCTTTCGAAGCCATGCATAGTCCCCACCCAGTGGTTCATGGCCATTTTGCACATGGCTCCATTGTGTAAGAACAGGAGTGGCATGGGAAAAAAGGATGATTTTCTAGCCACAAAAAGGAGCAATCTTTTCACTTAATTACAAACATCATCCTCCACTCAGGTTATCTTTTGGTATTGTGCCCACTCAGCAAGTTCTACCACCTACCCTCATCCCCAATTTCCTTGTGACCAATTTTCCAGTCATGCCTCTTCTAAGTCCCTAACCAGCTAGCCAAACAATTCACACAAGAGCTCATACATCCATAAAGTCACTCAACTGGCCCCTTCTCCCTGTAAGCCAACCAACAGAGACACTGCTCAATGTTCTGCCCCACCTAGAGAATTTCCCTTTACCAGCGTCCTTTCAAGGTCATCCTAGTACAGAGTCAAAGTGCTACAACTATCTACTCTTACATGGTGCCTGAATGTCGGGAGCCGAGCTAGCAGCTAAGCTCATCCTGACCTCTGGCTGTGCCGATGTCCGCCAAGATGTCGGGAGCCAAACCTGCACCTAGTTTCATTATCCCCTCTGGCTGTGCTGTTACCGCCAGGATATGCTATAGGCAAAGTCCACTGCCACTGTCCGGAATTGCTTTGTTACCTTGTGTTTACTGTAATCAAATGTTGTAAACTTCAAAGCCTCTTTGTGTTCTGGAATTTTAACAACCCTATGCTATTCCCTGGTTCCAAAACTGCATATAAGCTGGAAGTTAAGAATAAACTGTTGCTGCAGTCTTGAGGTTCAACCTTGCGGCTGCAGACCTCCCGTACCCCATCTTTGTCTCTTGTCTTTTTTCTCTTGCCTTATTTTTCCTTTTCCTTATCCCCGCCGCCCCTCAGTCAGGATTCCTGCTCCCCTGCGGGCTGGCCCGGCAGGTTTTGGCGCCTGGAACAGGGACTTGAAGACCTGGGATCGACGGCGGGTGACCCCCGCTCAGGTACGGACGTCCGAATGCTTGGGAAGGAGAGCGGGAGGAGAGTGTATCGTCGGGAGTAATAAATTATGGGACAAGGTAATAGCCGCATGCTATACATGCAGGCCCCCAAAAGGCATGCTTAATACCCGGGCAGTGAAAGTTGGCCAATGTAACTTAGAAACGTTTCTTTTATTTTATTGAGAAAAGCATGCCCCCAGTTCCTGGAGGAAGGAACCAATAACTTAGAAACTTGTTAGAAAATTGGAAAAAAAAAAAAAAAAAAGGGAACATTATGATGCAACTCGGCCCTGAGAAAACCTCAGTGGATGCTATTATTCTTTGGTTTCTGGTCCAAGATTGCTTAGATCTTAGCCATGAATAGATTAAATTCGATCAGTCGATTGGAGAAACTGAACAGGGACCTGATGAGTGTTGCCCCAGCTCTGGGAGCATATGCTGCTGCCTGGGAAGAGCTGAGAAAATTAACAAGACCTGAACCCACTGAGCTAGACATTAAGGAAGACTCAGATGGCTCAGACTCTGAGGAGAAATTATTCAATAAGCCTATTAAAGATAGATTGACCTATGTTGAGACTATGTTAAAATCAGTTATAGCTCTATTATCACAGCTTCATCCAGAACAACAAACTCCTTTAAAGGGAGTACTGGCAGACTTACAGCTCTCCTAGATGCAGGCTGATAGCAGGGGGAAGGGGACCTGAGGCTAGGGAAATGCTAACACCACCAAGGTAACTTGTCCTGACCCAGCGCTCTATTTCCATCCACCAGGACAGATTTAAAACCCCAACCAGGGTGAGTGACCATTAGCCTGGAGCTTACATTTTTCCATAAATCCACTGGGCTAGGTCAAGGAGATCAGCAATTGTGGGTGTTTGGAGATAACTGATCTCTAGTTCAGCTCAGCAGGTTGCTCGTCAAGTCTAAATTGTTTCAGGAATGCTGCTCAAGTTTGAGCCCAATCATATATATTTGGAATATTTTGCAGGACTTACCTAACTTCTATGAGCGCTCAGGCAGATGAAGTTCTCTCTATCTCTTTTTCCTGCCTCCCTCTAAACTCTGCCTGTGACATAGGACGGGTATGGATATTTTGTTTAACATCTGCTTTAAAAGACTCAAAGAAAAGGTTTTCTATTCTTGTTATTGATGGTTAAGTTTTGGAGATTTAGTTAAATTCTGCTTGTTTGGCTAAATCATAAGCTTTCTCTAGCATTGAGCACATGGTAGACAACAGGACTGGTTGGAGTGAAAGCCTGCCCATCCCCCAGGTGACAAGCATGCCAAATTCCTGGAGGCTGAGCAGAGACTTGGAGTCCTGTGGCCTTGCATTTCAAAGGTGCCTTACAATTCAAATGCTGGAAGATGAAGGTGTCTTACTGTGAGCTCACTGTCTGTGTTCATACCCTGTCTCCCATATACTCCGTTTGTGAGCTAAACTGGTTTCTCAAAATGTGGCTTCTCGGATGATCTGAAAATTTTGGTTTGCTGAAAAGTTTTTTGTTTGTTTGTTTGTTTGTTTGTTTGTCTACTATCTAACCACGTGGTTCTAGAATATAGGCAAAATAATATCATTTGCCACTGGAATTCCAGAAAAAGTTACATGGCCAATTAAAGAACAATTCTAAGCGCGCCCCAAAACGTGTGCACATTGTCTGTATGTGTATGTATGTCTATGTCTATGTGTTGGTAAAACTTAAAAACAAAACAAAAACAGGTTTTAAACCCAAACTGATCATGTTTGGGAGCAAACAAATGTGTCTAAGAAAAACTCCAAAAGGTTCTAACATTCAGCACGTAATATAAGTACAATAATATACAAACCAGTGTGTTATTCTTTATGTCTATCTATGCTAAGAGTCAAGTGTACATCTAATCCTGACAATTCTTTTGTATAGACTAAGATTTTACTTCTCCATTTTTTTTTTTTCTCTTTTTTTTCGCTGTGCTCTCATAAACTCTTTAAGATCAAGGGACCAGAGTCATTTTAAAATAACTGCACAGGTGTGACTATTAACCTAAATTTTCTGGACCCCAAATTAACATTTTGCTTTATAGGATACAGGTTGACATGTGTGCTAGCTGAGTGGACCGTGGCAGTCTATGGCTACAGAAAGCTGCCTCCACAGTCGGCTTCCAAACTGGGAGTTGTTTGTGACTCAGAAACTGCCCTGGCTGCTACAGAGAGCAGACTTGGTTGGCCTTCAATCTATGTGGATTTTGTGACTAGAAAGATGGTTAAAAGGCCCAAGCCTTCTAAAATCTGTTTAAGAATGCCCTTAACCAGTCTGTGCAGAAATTTACAGGCAACAAGCAGGAAATGTGACAGCCTATCCAGGGAACCTCTACTAAAAAATTATCCAGATGCAAACCATCTCTCCTGCTGGCCTGCTAATTTGGGATGGAAGACACAGCCACTTCAGATCCACTGAAGCTGAGACTTTTATTGTTATTCATTTGTTTTCTCTTTCACGTGCCAGTAAGGTAAGGTTAAATAATATGATTTGACTTAATGGCACATGGATCCCATTCAGTCAGCTGTTCTTTAAGTGTTACAACAAAACTCTGGGAACTACTTGTTGGTCAATTCTTAGCAACTTACAAGTAAACTCTACTCCTTTTGTTCTCCTGTTGCTTTATTTGGAAATAAAAAGGGGCTTTATTGGATAAGACTCCTTGGACAGTTAAAACAAGATCTCACCTCTTTTGGGTTAATAATAGCTAGTGAAAAGGTACAAGAGCATCCTCCGTATACTTATCTTGGTCATATTTTGGGTCCTTATTATTTTACTAGCCAGAAATTACAGGTTAAGACATCTCATTTGCATACTTTGCATGATTTTCAAAAATTTCTGGGAGATATTAATTGGCGTCAACCCTTACCTTAAATAGTCCACAGCTAAATTAAAACCCTTGTTTGATCTATTAAAGGGGGACCCTGACCCTACATCTCCAGAGAAATGACAACTAAAGCAGCAAAAAGCGTTGAGCATAGTAAATTCTGCCATTTTCTTCCCAACATATAAATTATATAGATTACTCAGCCTCTTGGGAAGCTTATATTTTAACTATATCTCATTCTCCAACAGCGGTCCTTTGGCAGAAGGGACCCCCTTTTGTGGTTTTCCTTGCCTGCTACTCCTTCAGAAGTATTAATTCCTTATTATGAATTGGTAGCCACCTTAGTCCATATGTGCCGTGTGAAATCTTGTAAGTATCTTGGACGAGATCCACAGGTTATTTATATACCCTACACTTTGCAGCAGCAAAAAATGGCTTTATATTCATTGTGATTCCTGGGCCATTGCCTGGGACAATTTTGTGGGCACAATTTCACATCATTGTCCCTCCAACAATTACTTCACTTTGCCTCTTCTTACCATTAAGGGAGGGCAATGCTGTTACGGATGAGGCTACCCAAATTTTTTCTTTCTCAAATTGACTTGGCAAAGCAATCACATGCTGCCCACCATCAAAAACAGTCGTGCCTTACGTCAGCAATTTCATATTACTCGTAAAGCAGCTTGTCAAATTGTAAAAACCTTGTCCCAACTGTGCTACCTTCCTGCCTGTGCCCTCCAATGGGATTAATCCTGGAGGCTTTAGCGGCTAACCATGTGTGGCAAATGGATGTTACCCCACATGCCCTCTTTTGGACGGCTCCGCTTTGTCCATGTTACCATAGACACTTACTCTAATTTTATTATGGCTACTCCTCTTAGCGGGGAAGCTGGCAAAAACATTGTATCTCCCATGCCTTACACTGCTTTGCTACTATGGGACTTCCTAAACAAATTAAAACTAATAATGGTCCAGGATATGTTGGACAAACTTTTCAAACTTTTTACAAATCTTACCAAATTGTTCACTCTACAAGAATTCCCTATAACTCTCATGGTCAAAAAATTGTCAAACGTGCCAATGGTTTGTTAAAACACCAAACTTCTAAATTAAAAGGGGGGCGAAAACTATACCCCTTCTCTCCTGTTAATATACTTTCTTATACTTTATTCATACTAAATTTTTTAAAATTTGGATTGCAATGGCCACTCTCCGCAGCACAGCGGTTCTGGGAAAAGAGAGAGCAAAGAGCTTTTGCCCAGGTTAAGTGGAAAGATCCGGTACATGGGGTCGAGGACATGTCTGTGTTTTTTGACAGGATGAAAATGATGCCCGCTGGCTACCTGAGTGCTGTGTTCGGATTGTGGAAACTCATCAGAATGGTACAAGCGCTGACCCACTGGGCTTACATGCCAGATCCACCGATTGTGCACCCCGCGACCTGGGAGGGAGCTGAGGTGTTCATCCATGTCAACAGATCAGCATAAGGTACAGCTCCAGACCCTTTTGTCCAGCACGTTAAGATGGGAGATTTTGCAGCTTCTGGCATTGGAACCCCTTTATGCTTTACAACTGACTCCAACAGTTATATTCCAGGCTGTACTGTAATACAAATCCATAAATCATAGAATTTGGATTCCTGATAATAGTCAAGTATATAATATACAAATGACTTCATTGCCTACTGGGATTCCTGTACATTGCCAATTCTACCTCGTCCTTCATGATACCTCGCTGCATCAACTCCTCTCAAATTGTAGAACCCACGGGAGAACTGCACCCCGTAAAGTGTAGACATGATCACCCTTTTATAACCAATATTTCAGGAACTAATTCTCAGCTGATGGACCTGGTCTGGAGCTAATCTCACCAACAAGTTAAAACCCAGGTCTGTGGTGGATGAATGGGACGCCCTCAACGCCATGTCTTGATGTTAGTGGCTTCCCTAAACAATATCTCCCTGGCCCACGTCTACTTCTTTAAAAAATATTATGAGTTGTGTAACACCCCCCTTATGCTATTATGTATCGACCTTTTAATATTTCTATAGGAGCCATGTATTTCAATGTTACCTGCACTAACTGTTCTTTTACAAATTGCTTGTATAGTGGTCTTACTGATTCTGTAATTATTATTAAGCAACCACCATTTGTTATGCTTCCTGTAAACTTATCTAAAGCTTGGTATAAAGAAACAGGTATTCAAGTGTTAAAAACATTTAAAAGAACTTATGCGCCCTATACGATTTGTAGGGCTATTAATAGCAGGAATTTTGGCCTTTATTTCCTTAGCTGCTTCTGCAGCGGCTACTGTGGCTTTAACACAAAATGTGCAGACAGCTCACCATGTTAATCAGCTTGCTCATAATACCACGCAAGCCCTGCACTTTCAAGGCAGGATTGATGATAAGGTAGAACAAAAGTTAGAAGCATTATATGAATCTGTGTTGTCTCTGGGAGAAACAAATTCGTGCCTTACAAAACTTTGCAACGGGTGCGCTGTCATGCAGGGTTTGACTTTATTTGTGTGACCCCTCCATAAGTATAATGGGTCGAGCTATCCTTGGGAACAAGTTGTAGCACATCTAAATGGTATTTGGCACCATAATAACTTGTCCTTAGATCTCTTTTCACCTCCATAGACAAATAGCCGGACTAGAACAAGCTCCAAGTAAATGAAATTTCCCCCGAGAGGAACCGCAGCCAGAGACGGGTATGAGGCGGTGCCAGCCTTAGACCGACCTAAGACAGGGCCTTCAGCACTGCTCTGAAGTTGTTCCCTAAGACGGGTAAGGCGGGCTGGGGGTACCCACCCCACCTAAGACAGGCGGGTTCGCTTCTTTTAATAAAAAGACGGGGGAACTGTCGGGAGCCCGAGCTAGCAGCTAAGCTCATCCTGACCTCTGGCTGTTGCCAATGTCGCCAAGATGTCGGGAGCCAAACCTGCACCTAGTTTCATTATCACCTCTGGCTGTTGCTGTTTACACCGCCAGGATATGCTAAAGGCAAAGTCCACAGCCACTGTCCGGAATTGCTTTGTTACCTTGTGTTTACTGTAATCAAATGTTGTAAACTTCAAAGCCTTTTTGTGTTCTGGAATTTTAAACAACCCTATGCTATTCCCTGTTCCAAAACTGCATATAAGCTGGAAGTTAAGAATAAACTGTTGCTGCAGTCTTGAGGTTCAACCTTACGGCTGCAGACCTCCCGTACCCCATCTTTGTCTCTTGTCTTTTTTGTCTTGCCTTATTTTTCCTTTTCCTTATCCCCGCCGCCCCCTCAGTCAGGATTCCTGCTCCCCTGCCGGCTGGCCCGGCAGGCCTGAATATCACACAGAAGGTTCTGTAAAGCAGGCCCCACTTTCTTCTTCTTCTGTCAGCTGATCACAGGAAACTTACTCTAAAGCCACAGGTATGGAATGAGAAGAATAAGAGTGCGACAGGACTTCAGACCATAGGCATTTGGGCTATTTCTTATAACTTACTTGTTCCTCTCTTTACTACTGGGAAGCATGTATATTCTCATCTGAATATTTGAGAGGTATTGAATTTTTGAAATCTATTTTGAGATTCTATCGTTTTAGATTTTCAGAGGAATAGGAGTAGAAAGAATCATCAAGAATAAAGATTAACAGAGTTTTAATCTCACATCCTATTATTATTTTTTCCAATTTCTCACCAAAACCTCATTTTTTCAGACTAGTGTTCAATTGAAATCCTCTTAATGCTCATGAGGCTTTTGTGGCAACATGGCAAAACGTCTAAGAATTACAAAGACCTAAGTTTGATATTTGCCAATACCATTGCTGAAGTCTTGGCAATTAAATCTCTAGGCCTCCTGTAAATTTGGGTCTTACGCATAAACTCTTAATCTACCTTCTGAGAGTACAGGGTAGATGTTGAGTGTTCTCCACCACAAAAATGATAATAATCTGCGATATATATGTTAGCTAGATTTAAACCACTCTATGTGTAAAATATGTTGTACTTGATAAGTATGTATCATTTTACCTGTAGATTTTTATAAATATGTTGATTAAAAATGGAGGGAATACTACCTATGAGATACTGAATGGGCTCTAACAATATGAGTTCAATCAGGGAAAAGCCTTTTACCAGGTAATGTTTATATTTGAACAAGAGCTTAGGATTTTTTTTTTTCTTTAGAAATTTTATTTAAATATACAGAAAATAGTTATGGATGGCAAAAAGGTGCTATTTATCCTGTATTTTTTATTTTTGTAATTTTGTATTCTTTTATTATTTAAAAGGTGATGTACAGAGAGATTACAAGAACATGTCAGGTAATGAGTACATTTCTTTTTAGACAATGTCACCCCTTCCCGCAAGCTCTCTCCCCTGTGTTTTCTTCCATTCCCCCCACACAAGTTATATAGTTAATTTTCAAACATAGTGTCTAGTGAGTATGTCTCTGTTTCTTTCATGGTTTTGAGCATCACAGTTATTGATAGCATGTCTGAAACCTGCTTCCCTGGCTCTCCCATTGCACTCCTTGATCCCAATCATTCTACAAACACGACAGTAATCAAGGGGATCTTTCTAAAACATGGCACATCACTTTTCTAGCTAAAAACTTTCCAATGTGTTCTTAGAATATTTGAAATTAAGTCTAAACGTTCTATTATGGTTAATAAAACTACACACAACTTCTTTTATGACTCTATATCAGTTTTTCTTTTAGGCTAGATAAAGTGTGAAGTACCCTGCACACACACACACACACACACACACACACACACACACACACACACACACACACACAACTCCTTTAGTTCTTACAAGAAAGTTTGAGAAGGTTGGCTGAAAGAGAGAGAAAAAAGCTGAGGAATTAAGATTAACAAACCTTCCCTAGAGCACCTAATTAGTAAGGCTTGCAACTGCTTCACACCCAGTTTTCAACAATATCTAGCACTTACTACATATCTTCTGCTAGACACTGAATGAATGTCTTTATATAAAGGTAACCACTTAATAGGACATATGCCACATGATGATATTATTATTCTCAAATGGAGAAAAACGCTTGGACTCAAAGAAGTTAAGTAACTGGATTAAGTCACAGAAGTAGGAAATGGCAAGGCTGGAGTTTAAATAAAACCCAGGACAGTCCCACTTCATACTGCTAACCCTAAGCATTTCCTCCTCCCACATCCTCCTGCTCTTCCTCTTCCTATTATGCCAGTCCTGGAGCTCAAGCTCATAGCCTGGGAACTGTCCCTGGGCTTATTTTGAAGAGCTTAGGTTTTTTAATACATTTTTAGCAAGTTTACTTAGGCTCATCTACCCTCCCCATTGCAAAATGAAAAAGTTCATATTATTCTGTATGAGTCAGTACTTTGCTGAGATAAATTTTTTCAATACCATCTGTTTCATCAAATAAAATTCCTACTCTACATTAAAGATCAGCTATTGTATCATTCATAACATCTGTACAAATACAATTTCGAGATATGTAAGGGGGGTTGGAAATTTTTATCTTTCATATATTATGTTCCTACAGCTTGTTTTTATGCTGTATTTTGGAGTCCAACTGGAAGATAAATCTTTGCCCCTCTGTCTGAAGTAGTTTCACGTACAACCCGTTTATGATTATAACTCTGTTGTAGTTCCTATCTCTTATATTTTTAGAGTTTTAACTCATTCCATGTTTGAAACCAAAAGACAATCGCTGTGCTATTTGTCTATGAAAGGTGATTGTGCACAGTTTAACATTTGGCAAGCAAACGAGAACCATGACTATTTCTGTTAACATAGGAGGAATCCCCATCAGGGAAGTGACTTCAACTGAAAGGAAATATTTGGATAGGAGGAAGAGGGAAGAAAAGAAAAAGAGCAAATAAAACTTGTCAAGGGGACCACTGTGTTGGGAGCCTTTTTCTCTAGACTCGGTGCATTGAAAAACTCCATTATGGAGGTATCATTCACATTCACACACGAGCAAAACAGTATCAAAGACTATTATTCCACACCACAGCTAATATGGTGAAGAGGGGAATGGATCCCAGCTGTCTCCTCCATGAAATTGTGCAGCTTTCAGACTGAAGCTAAGTGGACAGCATATCTACTCTGTAGCATAGTGGAGAGGGAAAGAAATGAGTCCCAGATTGGATAGTGAAGAGTGCCAACTTCAGAAAAGAAACCACTGAAGGAGGGTGGGGAGAGAGGAGAGATGAGGTGCAACAGTTATCACCAGCACAAAGGAGGAAAGATAATTTCAAAGGAAGGGTACTTGAGAATGGTCAGCATTAGGAAGTTCAATCAATAAAAGAACAGGCTCTCCACCTGCTAATGCAATCACCATTAACCCAAAAAAGCATACAAATCATCATTAATGCCTTCTTCTCCCTCACCAATTAGTAGCAGGGTTCAAATGAATTCCCTTGCCAGGCCTTCCTTTCCATCCTTTCTGCCCTCACTCTACTTCAAACGTTTACTCCCCAGCTGAGAAACTTGTAGCCTGGTCTTATGGTTTCTAGTTGGTGCCCTGGATTCACCCAGCTTCTTCTCTTCAAAATAGTTTCATGTGACTCTTCTGTGCAGAGTTCAAAAGGGATTTCCCCCCACACCCCCTGTCACAAATCCAGTATTTTTTCCAGTCTTTACACTCTCTAGACAACCTTTTTACTTTTAAGCCGCTGTCCCATATGACACTAACTAACCCTATGAGCTTTATCTGCTTGACTTGATCAGTGGCTGTGAACTACTTGCTCTCTGACCTTTATTCTATCTGTACCTCAGTTTATCAGCTGCAAACATGGAAATAAATTTTTTTAAGAAAAAATAGTGCTTATCCCCTATAATTAGAGAATAAAACATGCAAAACTCTTGAAATAGTGCCTGACTGCACTATTGAATAAGCACTCAATGAATTTTAGTTATAATTGTATTAACTTTATGATTTTATAATTAACTTTTCAGCTAAATGTCATACAAAAACCCCCAACAACAACAAATAGGACCATGAACAGTGTATTGGTACCACGTAACATTTAGCCTCCACGCTATGCTTTTAGCCACTTTGCCATGATCCCAACAAACTGCCCAAGTTCTGCCTCTAAAAGGCTCTCCATGTATTCTGACTATCTACTCTGAAGAGCCTGTCATACTTAAATGACTGATTCCTAAATATAGTCATTCTAAATCCAATCACTGCCCTTTCAGAAGCGTTGTCGCTGAACTCTTTCTGAGAGCAATGGCCTACCAATTTGGAATATTTTTACTTTTTGTGTAATGCTTATTAATTTATTGCTTGTAATTTTTTTTGCCAGTCCTGGGGCTTGAACTCAGGGACCTGGGCACTGTCACTGAGCTTCTTTTGCAGAAGGCTAGCATGCCAACAGTTGAGCCACAGCATCACTTCTGGCTTTTTTCTGTTTATGTGGTACTGAAGAATCGAACCCAGGGCTTCGTGCATGCTAGGCAAGCACTATACCACTAAGCCACATTCCCAGCCCTGATTGCTTTGGGAAACTTTTAAACTACTATATTTTCCTATCACTTTTAAGTCTACAAATCACTTTGAAATCCATCTGCTCCTTAGGTTTCATTTCCCTGACTATGATTGCCTGCCCCAGGTGGCAGGAACTGAGATTTTGCTTGTCTATGTAACTCTGCCCTGCCAGGGCACTGCCAGGGAGCAGATTCCTAAACACAGGCGCATGAAGGGCATGGATTGTCCTATGCACACAGCTTCCACCGTCACTGAAGAAAGAAACAAACTACTTTTCAAGTAAGGAAAAAAAGTCAATTATGGTTTTTAAGGATCTCACTTTTCCTCCAAGAAATAACTTTCCAACTTTCTAGCAAATCTCTTTTTAGTTCAAATACCTGATGCTGCAAAGGGTCATCTCTGTCTTGATACATCTTAATGGCTAGCAAAGTGTGGGGAGGGGTAGTTGCCATAGTGACCAAGAGAAATGTCTGTAGACAGACAATTTCTGTCACTGAGACAGAAGAGTATTTCCTGTTCATCCCATCTCTAGTTTGATTTAGTATAGTAAAGCTCCAAGGCAAAGTCGATTCATTTCAATTACAGAAGACATTGCTCTGGTTCTGACTCCGCAGGAATGGTACCAGTAATGTGTCACCAACACTTGACAATGGCTCAGTCTCAGCAATAGTTTGACAAAAGAAGAATCTCACCACTTGTTGACTGACACAAGAAGAGTCACATCAGTAATCAATAACAGTTCAGTCTCACTCATATTTTTGTGTGCCTTAGGACTGGAGTTAAGATTGCCACAGAAATGAAATCAACTATGAAAGATATTCATTTGTAATTCTAAGTGCTTACATTCACATAAACAATTATTTAACATGTACAACAGGCCAGTAGTTACTACCTATTTCCATTATTCATCATTTTCTCTGGCACCTTTCACCACTTAAATCCCATTTTTTTCCAAAATTAAAATTTAAAGAGGCAACTTCAGTCTGGTTTGGACAATGACACCATTCACTGGGAGACACAGAAGAAGAAGATGGGTCGGGGAGTGAGGTTAAATTCATCCTGAGCCATTCTAGATTTATAATGCCCAGCTAGACTTGTGTGCTGTTGGCCAAATTCTTCTAAAAAGCTATCCCATTAAGCCCAGCACAAGGTCGACTAATGCCTTCTGGCTTCTGTGAGTCTGAGGTTCGTATCTCTGATATTAGATAATCCATTTCACTGGATGCTACAGAGACCATTCTTTTGCAGAGGAAAACGAGTATTTCCAACTTCAAAATAGACTTGCTAAAAGGTAGATTTCTAATTTCTAGTTAGGCGATTTATAATGTCTTCTTGTAATAAGGCATATGTGAAGTTGGTTCAGATCCAGGTCTATGGATCATGCTCTTGTTCAAACACACTTGATATTTACAATTTCAACCATGTCACCAAGATGGGGGGAAAATCATGGTTTAGTATGCTGAGCAAAGTTGACTCACTGATCATCCCAGGATTTAATCAGAAAATGCTCAAGATTTCAAGGCAAATATGAGCTGTAGCTGCTCATCTCTCCTAGTTCTAATCTATTACCCTATTTGGTACCATTAGAGAACCGGAGCAGAGCATTCAACACAACCTAACATGTCAGACTAGACAACTTGTATGCAATAAAAAAGGCCAAAGGCAGATTTAAACATCAAATGACCCCATTTTCTTCAAACACATTGGACACTGATTTCTCTTTAGTCTTTTTCAACAATGATATTGTCTTTATACGTGTTTATTACAATAAATTCATACCAAATCAATAAATTCTTACACTTGCATGAGATTTTTGTTTTTGTTTGTCCTGGGACTTGAACTCTGGGCACTGTCCCAAGCAACTTTTGCTCAAGGCTGGCATTCTACCACATGAGCCACAGTGCCATTTCCAGATTTTTCTGAGTAGTTTATTGGAGGTAAGAGTCTCATAAGCTTTCTTGCCCCAAGTAGCTTCAAACTGCAATCCTCAGATCTCACCCTCCTGAGAAGCTAGGGTTACAGGCATTGATTCCTGGGGTCCTACCTTTGCCTACGTTTCTTTGCTGTGGTGTATACGTTAAAGAACAGGAAGTTCTAATGTTTCTTACTATCAGTGGAACTATGTTGAAAACTTAGAAATAACTTGAGAATACCAACATTAGGATTCATCGCCATGATGTGGCAAAGGCATGGGAGGTTTAGAAATCTTCACATGTGATAGACAGACTCTTCTGAAGAGACAATGCCCCTATTAAACTTATGGCTTCTAATGTGTAACCTCCAACATCCTAAAAATATCCCAGAGACTTTTATGTTCTTGGTACTAAAGTTTGTAAGATATGGTGAACAGAGGATGTTGTCCTAATGACCTAGGACTAGATTTCATAACTACATAGATGCCCTCATACTAATTAATATGATCATCTTAACTACCATCTGAAACAGTATTCATTGTTGAGGAGAAAAAAACCACAGGCTATTCTCAGCCACAGAACATGACCAAAAATTGTGGATACACATTTCTTTCTGTATAGCTGAATTGCATGTCATCGTCTGATGAAAACCAACCCAAAATTACAGTTATAATCTAGTTATAATGTCAAGCCAGACTCTGGACAACCTGCTTCTGGAAGTCCTCTCCAGGCTGGTATGGCCCGTGCCTTTGTCAGATTAACTGCATGGCCCACATCTGAGGTCATCCTAAATCTCATGATGGAGAAGAACAAACTCAAATACTCAACTACAACTAGTTTAATTGGCTGTGAACTCCATAGGGTTTGGGATTATTGTGTTTGGGGGATGAGAATTTTAGGGGATTAACAATATTTGAAAAACACAGTCATTTTTTCCAAATATAATATCAGAAAAAACTCCATTTGGGTTGGCCTAGCATGCTCAAGACCCTGGGTTTGATTCCCAGTGCTGCAAGGAAAGAATAAGAGGGCTGGGGATATGGCCTAGTGGCAAGAGTGCTTGCCTCGTGTACATGAGGCCCTGGGTTCGATTCCTCAGCACCACATATACAGAAAATGGCCAGAAGTGGCGCTGTGGCTCAAGTGGCAGAGTGCTAGCCTTGAGCAGGAAGAAGCCAGGGACAGTGCTCAGGCCCTGAGTTCATGGCCTAGGACTGGCCAAAAAAAAAAAAAAAAAAAAAGAAAAAAGAAGAAAGCTGGAGAGGGGGAGAGAAGGGAACAGAAGAGGGGCAAGGGGAAAGAGAGGGAGAGAAAGGGGAAGGGACAAGAGAAGGAGGGGAGAGGAATAGGAAAGGAAGGAAGGGAGAAGGGGATGGGAAGACAAAGGAGAGGTGAAGAGAAGGAGAGAGAAGAGGGGGAAGATGAAACCCAGGACTGGCAAAGGAACGAAGGAAGGAAGGAAGGAAGGAAGGAAGGAAGGAAGGAAGGAAGGAAGGAAGGAAGGAAGGATAAAAGAAAGAGAGTAAGTGAGAGAGAGAGAGGAAGAGAGTGAATGAACTCAGGGACAGCACCTGCGTTCATGCAACACAAACAATAACAAAAACAAAGAATCAACAAAGTGCTAGTTTTCCAATAAGAGATTAAACATTTGTTAGAATATATTCCTTACTTATTTTTTAAAAGCCCCTCGCATTTGAATTTTTAACTTTAGCTCAAATGAGCAAAGCATCAGGCAGAACTTCATAGGTCGTATTTAAAAAGATCACATTGGCACTGAACTACATTGAGCTCCTACATCATCATCAGTATAGAGAAAAGGAGTCTAACCTTACATTTCTTTTTTTTTCAGAAAATAGAAAATGCTGTCAAGATGATATCCTCTCAAATAATTGTTACTTCTAAATAGGCATAATTAGTTGGTTGAGAGCAGTCATGATTGACCTAGTAGTTTTCAATGTTATCAAAAGTTCTAAAGGCCATCTTTGATCAGCAAACTTTTTTTAGAATAATCCTCACAGCTACCATGTGCCTTATAATTAGAAAGACACCATCACCTCCACTTGGAGTAGCCAGCAGCCTCTCTATGTGTTTTCCTTTTCTTTTTTTTGTAATAATTACTTATTTATTGTCAAAGTGATGTACAGATGGGTTACAGTTTCATACATTAGGCTATGTTTTCTTATATGCAAATTATGATTTCAACACTTACCCGATCTAATATTCAGGTTGTTCTAGCAATGAAATGAGATAATTAATGTAAGATCAATTAACAGCAATTTTAGAAAGCTGAGCTGTATGAAAGCTCACACCTCATTGTTGGATCCTCAGAATTCATAGCATCTAGGACCATACAACTCATTAAATTGTGTTTTACATCATACTTCCTCATATACATATTGGGCCATCTTATTTTTTTAATTGTCATTTCAAGGGTTCTACTCATCTATTTTTTAAAAAAATCCTCATGACCAAAGTGTGCCCTCTAATTCTCTAATTCTCTAGGAATAATGTAGTTTGCTGCATACAAATTACTGTCATCACATATTTCTAAGCTGTGTACATTGAACATAACAAAACAGGTTAAAATTAAAACACATGATTTAGCCAGGCAGCTGGGGCTCATGCCTGTAAACCTGGTTACTCAGCAAGCTGAGATCCAGAGGATCAGGGTTCAAAGCCAGCCCAAGCAGTAAAGTCCAAAAGACTCCATCTCCAATTAACCAGTGAAATGCTGGGCTAGATGTGTAAGTGGCAAAGTAGCAGCTGAGCGGGCATACATGGCAGGATGAAGCCTTGAATTCAAACCTTGTTACTAGAGGTGGTGTGAGAAGAGAGGAGAGAGGAGGAGAGGGGACGGAAGGGGAGGGAGGGAAGGGGAGAAGAGAGGAGGGGAGGGGAGGAGAAGAGAGGAGAGGAGAGGAGATGGGACAGGAAGGGAGGGGAGGGAAGGGGAGGAGAGGAGAGGAGAAGAGAGGAGAGGAGAGGAGAAGAGAAGAGAGAGTGCCCAATACATGGTTTTAATAAGATTCTAATAGTTCAGGACTTATTTTTGTAGCTTTAGGACTGATTTACAGAAGGAAAAGGCTTTTCACAAGTGAATGAACAATTATAGAAAGCAAATTGCTGTCTTCCCCATAATAAACACATAAACATATTTCCATGTAATATTTTACATCAACATGACTGTTTACCTAGAAAAATATGTCAAAATACTTGACTTAGGAAAAACAGTCCATCACTTAAAATATGTAAATTATCTTTCCAATCAGATTTTAAAACAAAAAAAAAATAGCTGCTAAGTGCCAGTGGCTCACACCTGTAATCCTAACTTCTCAGGAGTCTATGAGCTGAGAATCACAGCTCAAAGCCAGCCAGGCAGGAAAGTTTGTGAGACTCATCTCCAAATAACTACCAAAAAAACTGGAAGTGGACCTATGGTTCAAATGGTAGACTACTAGTCTTGAGCACGAAAGTACAAGGACAGCACCCAAGCCCTGAGTTCAAGCCTCAGGACTGGCACAATGAACAATTCATAAATAGACCCAAGATGTTAGAATGGCAATGTGGCTTAGCAGCAGAGTGCTTGCCTAGCATGCATGAAGCCCTGGGTTCCATTCCTCCCCACCACATAAACAGAAAAAGCTGGAAGTAGTGCTGTGGCTCAAATAGTAGAGTGCTAGCCTTGAACAAAAGCATCTCAGGGACAGTGCTAAGGCTTTGATTTCAAGCCTCAGAACTGGCAAAACAAAAAAAAAACCCACAACATTACATTAAGTATATGTATATAAGCCCCTGGAAATACTACTGGGAAATCATATTATATATATAATCTGATAATAATTACTAAATGTATTAAGTTAGCGTAATGAATATTTAATTAGGTCAAGAACCTAAATGCTTGCATACAGTACTTAGAAATTTTCTAAGCACACTCTGCTGTGAATCTGTTTTATAATGTTGTACAGTAATATGGTAATACTATCATAATATTATAGCTGATTAATATTCTCTATGAATTTTTTAGTAAGTGCCACCACAGTAGAGCAGCTAAATAAATATTACCACAAGTAATTGAGACCATGAGTGACAGGTGATTGAACTGCTCTTTGTGTTTAAATTACAAAATGAGTTTTCACACAGAAGGAGAAGGGATGGAATCACGGAGGGGCCCGGAGAAGTTATCTACCAACTCTTTCCAAGTGACTATGTTAGGAATTATAAACATAGCCAAAAAACAGGAGAGGAAGTAAAAATCAACCTCCCCGCACCATCAAGGCCTTAGGAATCGAGTGCTGCATATTGTGTAATGATTGAGTATTGTGTAATGATCCCCATGGAATAAGCCATGTGCCTTGGCCCTGAGAAAGGCCCCTGTGAGCTCTTCCCAGGGACCATAATCCTGTCATTCCTTTCAACCCTGACAAGGAACCGGCCTTGAACTGACAGCAATCTGTCACATGGTTGTCATCTCCAACCACATTTCCTCAGACCTTTCACAGGGTTGAGTTCGAGGTGACCAACCGTATTGTAACACAAAGATCAGTGTGTCCAGGCCCAAAGCAAGACAGAGATGTGTGATGCCCTTTGTAACATCTGACCACCCAAGAGAAAGACCGTGAATGAGGCCAACAACAGAATCCGCAGAGGAGCCTGAGGGAATAGAAGCTGACCAGAGACCAGATCTGCCTCTGCTCGCAAACAAGTGGTCTTTATGGCAAAAGTTATTTTTCAAAAAACTCATGATGATTCTGTCTCCTGTATTCTATTAAAAAATTCCAAGAAAATACCCATTTTTATTCAATCCCAGGCAAAATTTCACATAGCCTGCAATGTCAAGCTGATCTCCAGAAAGTTTATTTAAAAGGCCAGTCATGCATAAGGGATGTACAGTAACAATGGGCGTAGATGTTGGCCACCCATCAATCTACTAACAAAATGCCAAAAGACTTTGTACAGCGCCTTGAGCAAGTAGTCATGGGACTGTTTCCTTTCCCTTCCTTCAACATTTCCTTCAACACACTGGGAAAAATACAGATCCATCTCTTCTTTCCTCCATATACCCTGCTTCTCCACACACCTGCTAACATCGCAATGTCATTATAAGTTCTCACAGATGATCAACTGTCAACAAAATACTTTGCGTGTGCCTAGCACAGGCTTGACACATAATTGGTACTTAAGATTGTACTTATCGTGTGAGTCTTTTTGGAGGGATGGGTGCATTTCTTACACAAGCGGGTTTTATTGAACATGCTGAGCAAGAAACATCCCATTTTAAAAAGTCAGCAAGATCTCAAAAGACTAGAATAAGCTAAGGAAGGGAACATTCTGGACTTTAGAAGTTGTTTCAAGATGGAAGTTAGTTAAGTGTGGTCTAGGCAAGAACTGATCTCTACTACTAACTGCTGAATTCTATCAAGGATGATGACGCCAGCAAATAAAAGGAAATTATGTGACACAACTATGTGTGTGGTGGAGGACTTCTTATTTTCAATAGAGATTTATTCCCTACTCACTTCCACTCTTGGACCAGAGTTCTGTTTGGTAAGAGAAATGAACTACCATATATTAGCAAACATTGTCAACATTTCCTCAATATGGTTGTCTCACCCAAAATTCTTCTTTGTCAGGCAGATTTTCTGTTTTCGTGGCTTGCCACCCTCTAGAATGGTTCTTCTTTGCCAATATTTCCTCTAAAACTCAACAAAAATGCCATGTGGATGATTCAAACCTTGCCTTGCACAATAGAACTAACACCTGCCATGCTCCTGGAATGACACTTTGAGCCCAACAATACCCATGGCCTTCATTTTCGCACCTTTCCATTCACCTTCCGAAAAGGATGCCTGGAGATGTCAAAAGGATGAGAACATCTGTATTCTCAAGTGCCATTACATTCAATTAGACAGGAACTCAAGTATAATATCCTTGATCATCACCCATTCGTAGTAATTTAGAGCTTTTCTTTTGAGTCTAAAGTTGCAACAGTCGTTGCAAGATAATCAGCCTGATTGAAAGACAGAAGGCTACAAAGGGGCAAAACAGAACTGGGAAAGGAGCAATCTTAACCAACTTATTCAGTTTTGAAATTTTTTAATTGACTCTTCTGAAAGAGTTAGCAGCCAATATATATTTGGCCTACAGGGAAATATTAGAACACTATCCCAGGAGAACTTAGGTTTCATATGTCTCCAATGACAAATAAAAGGCTTGGAATTATTAACACATAGGTCACAAGAAAATTTCAGCCAGGCATTAGTTGTTCACACCAGTACATTTAGCTATTCACGAGCTTGAGGTCTGATGATCACAGATCAACAGCTAGTCTGAGCAGGAAAGTCTGTGAGACTCTTATGTCCAATTAACCACCACAAAAGCACAAGTGGCACTGTGGCTCAAAGTGATAGAGTACTGGACTTGAACAAAACAGCTCAGAGAGAATCCCAGCCCCGAGTTCAAATCCTATGACTGACAAAAAAAAAAAAAGGACAAAAGAAAATTTCACTCAGTAGTAAACACCTTAGGGTCCTTTCAGAAAACCCAATTCAGACAGCATTTCTACATATCAGCTTCTGATTTCACAGTCCAGCCCATGAATTTTCTGGCCCAGTTATTATTGTATTATTATAGTTACTGTATGACTTGCATGTGAATGTATTTCTCATCTTTGACCATTGAAATATGTGCTATTATTTCAATGAGCTTAAGCTGAATCAACATACAAGGTCAGGCCACACTTCTACAGCACAGTAATAGTTCTTGATCCATATAATTTTAAAGCCCTATAATCTATGAGTCCTAGCGCATACACCTATGTGACTTTAGAAATGTTCAGTGATTGGATCCTCTCTAGCATTCACATTTCCTAGATGTTGAAATGGAATATTAAAATAAGAAAGTTTTGGCAGCCTCCAAGAAAAAAGGTTGAGTGCCTCAAGCTATTAATTTTTATTGAATTGAGCCCTTTAATTGCTTGGGTGTTGGAGAATTAAAGTCTCCAACCAGTGGAAAAATTTAGCCCCAGCAGGGTTACTCTGATGCCTCATTAGCACACTAATAGGCCCTTGGGAACACATACCCTGTTTTAGTCATCAGCCTGGAATTGGGGAAGGACTAGTGATTTTTCTTTTACTTCCCAAGAGAATTTTTACTGCAATTGCACTTTTAATTTGCGCCTGCGCTACATGTTTCATGTGTCTTTGTCCTTGTTTGATTAGTTGTGTTTCGTGTGGAGTGCTAAATTGGGAAAAATGTCCTCTGGTGGGCGGCCTCGGCAGGTTGATTGCCAGGGGATGGAAATCTCCACTGGGGAGGATCCCCTGAGAATTTTCAGGGCCCTATGGACTTTCCATCACTCTGGCTGGCAGCTTGTGGACGCTGGACATGCCATCCAAGGCGTAAAAGCCTCTGTTTCTATGTTCTGTTTTGTCTTGACTAGTTTTGTCTTTGAGATTGGCACCAGTTTTAAACTTTTAAACTTTTGTTTCCCTTATTTCTGTTGTCCATTTACATGTCTATGGGCAAAACATTTACTAGGTACTGTGTCTCCTTCTGCAAGAAGGCAGAAAAAAGTGCAGGCTGCTAAGAGCTGAGTTCAAACAGCTGGCTAGGCTAATCTTAGCCTGAGAGTAAACACTAAGAGTCAAGTGCTAGGTGGACTCAGTAATACTCCAGGGGACCCCAACCCAGTTATCTTCAGTGTTTAGTATGCTAAGATACTTTGCTAAAACTAATAGGCCCTAGCGAATAAGACTAAACAATGCTAAAATCATTCATTAAAGGTTTTGTTTAAGTTTTGGTCATTACAAGAGTAAGATTGGAAAATATACCTTTTGCCACTAAAAAATGTACGGCTGATAGTTGTTTGGACTGCTTTTAAGTTCTGTTTACATTAATACCTACATATGTGAATGTATGTATGTGTGTGTGCGCGCGCACAAATGTATGTGGGTGTGAATGTGTTCAAGATTAAAAATGTATGATGTAAAAATAGGTTAGTTTAACTTTAAACTTCAAAAGATCATTGAATTTGGGCATTACCAAAAGCTTTAAAGGATTATTTATTTTAAAAGGAACTATAGTTAAAAATTCTTTAATTCATGGTTAAAATAAGTAAATAAATAAATAAATAAGAACTTAGCATGGGCCCTTGAACCTATCCTCAGTAGTGAGGGGTAAACTGACAAAAGTGCAGTTTAGCCAATCCACGTGATGGGACAGCCGTAGGGTGGCGTCCATTCATAGTGGGAGAGGGCAAGCTGGCCCCAAGGCAGTTCATCAAGCTCTAAGGAGTAGGATGGAGATAGGCCCATTCTATAGGACAGGCCAATGGAGGCCTTTCTTTTATTTCTTTTGTTTTCAGGTATAAACATTGGAAACCTCAGGGTAAAATGTATGATTTGACTGATACTTCTAAACCTGCCCCTTAGGATGGATTAAAATTGGAATATCTTAAAGGAGAGTTAAAAGTTTATTTACCTGATATAACTCGATTTCTGTACAGGTTTGCAATTTGGATGTATCAAAAAGGCAAATATGCTAACTCTGAAATCTCATGGTTATAATTCTGGGGCACACTGCTAAGTGTACTC
Organism: Perognathus longimembris pacificus; assembly: GCF_023159225.1. NCBI lineage: Eukaryota > Metazoa > Chordata > Mammalia > Rodentia > Heteromyidae > Perognathus > Perognathus longimembris. The sequence goes on from NW_025961513.1 coordinate 30,373, forward strand.
TTGTTACAATTGTTTTGGGTATCACTTTAATGAATCAGGTACTAAATTTTTTAAGTGTAAACTGTACTGTAACAGTAAGATTAACTATCTAAGTCACATATAATCAGGTAAATATTTTTAAAGTATATAAACTAATGGGGGATAGAAGTACACAACTTTCATTAACTCTCTGTATATAGGAAAATGGCTCTTTTAAGCAGACAACCAGGAGGCAATGTGCCCCCTGGGCTTCAGTTTTTCTATGCAAATACAGGCTGAGGTAAAGGTGTGAAAGCCTCTACTTTAAAAGGTTTTAGAATGCCTTTCTAGATAAGAAATTTGGAAGTGAAAAACAAGCAGCATGAAGCAATGGGTGATACCTAGGCTCCAGATTTCTTTTAATACAACCAGGCTTGGTAAAAGACTTGAGATCAAAAATGTATTCTGAGATATGAAATTTAAAATGTTTGTTTTAAGTTGGATATAGGAAAACGATGGCTATCAAGATGATTGTTTAATTACTACTCCAGTTGTTTTACAGGTTTTCAATAAAATGATTTATTATTTGCTGCACCTGATAAAAATATTGTATCAAAATTGTTACAAATTTTGCCTTAGACTTTCAACAGTATAATTTAATAATTGCCCCTGATAAAATTCATTTAAACAGAAGAACCATTTAAGTATCTGGGATATTTAGTTAGAAGACAAGTAATTACCCCCCAATTAATAAAAATTCGTACTGAAGAGTTTTAAAACTCTTAATAATTTTCAAAAGTTACTAGGGACAGCAATTGGCTTTGCCCTTCCTTAGGAATTCCCAGAATTCCTAACCTATGTTCCATTCTTCAAGGAGATTCGGATTTATGTAGCCCTCAAAAATTAATTGGACACGTCAGGAACTGC
>NW_025961514.1:0-30936 GCF_023159225.1 Perognathus longimembris pacificus
GACAATGCCAAAGAGAGGCGTTAGAAACTGACAATGGCGGGATGAGCGGGGAACATTAGAAACCGACAATGGTGCCGAGGGGGCATTGAAACCGGGCAGGGGGTGGCCCCACCTGGAGTCCGGATCCTGAAGGAATACTGTGTCCCCCGCGGTGCCTGCGGCCCCAGTGCCCATGAGCAGTTCAGGGCCTGGGCCTCGAAGACATAACACACAAGGCCTGGGGAAACGACATGGCGGGGGGGGGGTGGAGGGTGGAGGGCCTGTGGGAGACTTACCCCTGACCCTTCAACCCCACGACCTCTGACCCTTCAACCCCAAAACCCCCGACCCTTCAACCCCATGTCTCCTGACCCGTCAACCCATGACCCCTGACCAGTTCAACCCATGATCCTGAACTTTCAACCCAATGACCCCTGAACCTTCAACATATGACCTGTGACCCCTGACCCTCGATCCCCCCCCCCACCCGGAACCTCAGGACCTCACCCGGGTTTGTGAACCCCAGGCCTTTGGTCAGGGGCCTCCTGGCCACAGTGAGTGTAACCTCAAACTCGACTCCCTGGTACCACAGGAGATCCCAGAATTCGCAGCTACATTGTCCGACGGGACCTTGGAGAGCGGGGGGGTCGGTGCCTTGACATAAACCGGAACACCTGAGAGATCCATTCGTCCATCCATGCCTCAACTTAGCCCCCGGAACACCAGGGAAGGTGGGCCAGCCCACCCCTGCCTCAGTTTACCCCACCGCCCCCACCATTGGCCTCTCAGGGTGGGGGCCTGGTGTCTCCGTCGTGCCTCGATTGCCCCAACTGTCCAGCAGTGTGACCGACCCCTTGTTCGGGTTCACAACGATGCACCGGGCCTCTGTGGTGGTGGCCACACAGTGCAAGCTTAGCCTGTGGCTCCTGGAGTCGAAGGTCAGGCCCAGGTCAGGTACAGGGTCAGGGGTCGCAGGGCCCAAGGTTGGGGGGGTCTCAGGGGTCAGGAGGGCGCGGGGAAGCTTCCAGAAGATGGTGTGGGAGTCTCTGGTTGGGTTGGGGGGGTCACGAGGAACAAAGGTGAGAAGTCAGGATCATCCATACAAGGGTACTGTGTTCGAATCCTCCCTTGGGCTGATGGAGGAACCAGAAAGGAGGTGAGTTACCGGATGAGCTTCAGCCATGAGGACGAGGAGGAGGAGGGGGAGGAAGATGGAGGCTGCAGACCAGGGGAGGATCAGGGCAGGAGGCCTGGACCTGGAGAGCACTGTGGAGAGAGCAATGGGGATGGGTGGGTGGGTGGGTGGGTGGATGATTGGGTGGATGGGTGGAAGAGTGGGTGGATTGATCGGTGGGGGGTTGGATGGGTGGGTGGATCTATGGGTGGGTGGATGGGTGGATGGGTGGGTGGATGAATGATGGGTGGGTAGATGGGTGGGTGGATGGTTGGGTGGGTGGGTGGATGGATGGGTGGGTGGGGGTGGATGGATGGGTGGGTGGGTGGATGGGTGGGTGGATGGATGGGTGGGTGGGTGGATAATTGGGTGGGTGGGGGATGGGTGCTTGATCTCATCCCTCTCTCCTTCCCCCTCCCTCTCCTCCCTGGTGGCCCCTGGGGCTTTCACACTCACTGCAGGCCATTGGCACATCGGGTCGGGTGTGGGGCAGCCAGGGTGCCCGTCTTGGTTCCGGGGGTTTGGGCTGTCAGGTGTGGACCCCCGGGTGGGTGTCCTGGGGAGCTTGGGGCGGCTGGGCCCTGACGTTTCTGGGCTCCGGACGGGGAGTGGATGCCGCTTCCCCTTTCTCGCTTCTCCTGGGGGTTTCCTGGCTCCTGGGCATCTCATTCTCCTTTCTCGGGGATGGGGAAGCCAAGGCGGCACCCCGGTGAGGACAGGCCTTGGGGCCTCGGGGGTGCGGGTGCCATGCACAGACAGACAGACAGACAGACAGACCTGAGTCCTCCTTGGGTGGTGGTGCTGGGTGCTGAGTCCTCCTGGGTGGTGGTAATTGTGTGCTGAGGCCTCCTGGGTGGTGGTATTGAGTGCTGAGTCCTCCTTGGGTGGTGGTGCTGGGTGCTGAATCCTCCTTGGGTGGTGCTGGGTGCGTCTCCCAGACAGAGAGACACAGTCCAGTCGAGGAATGGAGGGGCGGACAGAGGGACGGACATGTGGATTGGGAGACGGAAAAGGAGGGACGGGCGGACACACAGACGGAGAGAGGCGCAGACACACAGACAGACGGACAGACAGGACAATATAGAGACAGACAGGGAGACAGACAGACGCACAAGAGATGGACAGACAGATGGACAGGAGACAGACACATAGACAGACAGATGGATGGACAGATGCAGGGGGCCTGCACCCCGGGCGCTCTCCTGACCAGCAGGAGAGGCAAGGAGGCGCGCCCCTCCCCGCCGAGGGTGAACCCAGAATAGGTAATAAGCAGCAAGTCGCCGCACGCAGCCCCAACCCAACCTTTATGCCACAGTTAGATGGTCAGTCGACTTGGGCAGAGTTCAAGACCGCTCTCTGTTTATTGGCTGCGAACCCCATCTTAAGTATGGGCAATGGCAGCAGGAAGAGGAGGGGTGTAACATACCTAGTCAGGGGCTACCATTGGCGGTCGGAGCTGTCCGTCAAGGGTGGAAGGCCATGGGACCTCCCTAAGGGGGCGGCCTGAGTCTATGTCACTACCAGCAGGACCACCCCAGGTTACTGCCTAGAGCTGCCTTCCAGTTCCGGACCCTGAAGACAGGCGGGGTTAGCCAGGATCCCTCTCCCCGGAGGTGGTGCAACAGTCACACAACTCCAGGGCGTGCACAGTCGGGGCCAGGCGGTGCGCCCCACATCTCCTCCTTTTCTGTTTAATAAGCTCGTGGATGTCCTACTCGAGAAAGCGCCTGTCTTAGGTCGTCCCCCCTGAAGGATCTTACCTGTCATTGGCTGGCCATCCTAGCTCGTCGGGCCACCCTGCCTATGAGGCTTGCCAGCCCCAGCAAAGGAACAAGGCGGGAGGAGAGGGGTCTGTGCTCAAGAGGAGGCCCTGCTATTTCTGCCTCACGCCTGTGCACTCTGGTAGGCTGCACATCCTGGAGGGGCCATGACCAATTTCAGAGGGTTCCCAAATGGCTAAAGGCAGCATAATGCTGCCAAACCACCGTTGACTGGACAGCTCTGGCTCATTGCTTAAGAACTAGGGGAAGCCTATTTGCCCTAGCATGGTCAGGTGTAAATACAGAGGCTATATAAGCACAGAGGCAAATGCAAACACAGGTCATGGGGGTCTCTCCCACGAGGAGGAGAGGGTAGGGGAGCCACCAGCATTCCTTCCAGAGGGATCAGCCAACACAGCAAGCCTGCAGCTCCCAATGAACAGTACCCACACCTTGCTCCCTGTTGATCTTGCTAGCACCTGGCACTGGACCGTACATGGGGGGAATGGAGTGGATCGGGTGAGAGAACAGAAACACTTATTTCCTTGAAGCTTAAGAACATAATGGGAGGGCTGAAAGTGAGGAAGTGGGTGGATGGACCTTGATTAAACATTCAGAACCATCTAGTTCTCCTTTCTGTTACAACCTAAAGCCTGCAAGACCAGAGATCTGTCACACAACTCTCCTCTATCTTATTGGCACCAAAAGGGTCCGAGGACATGTTAGATTGTTGCAGAGCCATAAATGAAGTACTCATTTTCAGTACTTGATGCACTTAGGGTACATTTGAAACCCATTTCCCTCTTCTACCTTTACGCTTCTATCTCCCTAACACACCTGAAGCCAAGTTTATCATCCAATTGAGGAGGAAGAGAGCAGAGGAGGAGGAGAGCAGAGGAGGAAGAGAGCAAAGGAGGCGGAGAGCAGAGGAGGAGGAGAGCAGAGGAGAGCAGAGGAGCTCAGAGGAGTGCAGAGGAGAGCATTATTTATTTTTGTTTGTTTTGCTCCCAGCTGGGAGGAGAGCCACAGGCTGAGGATGGTCCTTGCCTGCGGGTCCCCGTGCTGAGCCCCATACAGGTCCCTCACCGCGCCTGCCTGGCACCTACTCTGCCAACTACTTGTGCAGCCGCCAGGACTGAACTTTGGAGGACTTGTCGCTACTCCTCTGGCCAGTTGTCTTGGCAGGAGGTAGAAGGTGGCCAGAGGACCCCCCCCCTTACCATGCTGGTGAAGAAGCCTGTGGGGAAGGGAGCAGGGTGAAAGGCTTGATCTGAAGAACCCAGCCCTTCCAGGCAGCATTGCACCTGTGCCATGCCCCCGTGCACCACCCTGGCCACCCTCCTCTCCGGGGTGGCCATGATTTCGTGTCTGTAACTTGGGGTGAAAACCAACGACCTTCAGGCGAGGATCCTCACCCTGGAATCTGCTAAAAGGGCACCCTCCGTTCCCCTGCTGCCGGAGAAGGCAGATCAGCTGAAGACCATAGTCAGGTGTGTGAGGCTGGGCCTTGCTCGAGGGGGAGTTGCATGTGGATAGAATTTTGCACAGGTTCAGTCAGTCTACAGGATCCACCCTTACTGGTTATACAGTTGATTTGGGATGTGTGAGCCTCTGTGGTATCTATTTATTCAAGTCCCGTCCTTGGTTTCTCTCCAAGTCTGTGTGGAGGATCTTCCCTCTGTCTTCCTTAAGGATTGCATGTTGCAATGGGCAGTAGGGGCTTTGCCCGGCTGTTTAGTTTTGTGGAGTCTGGGCTGTCAGCATTCTCAGTTGTATGGAGAATATTCATTGTAATGCTCACATCTGTTTTTCATTTGATAAGGTTAGGCCTTATCAATAGAGAATGGTAAGCACTCTTAAAAGTGAAATAAGCCCATAGATTTAAAAATTCATTTAACTCTGAATTCTTTTCATATTAAATGTTTTAAAAATTGGGAATAAAAAGTTTTCCTTTGTTTTTTTGGAGGTGGAGAGTTAACAGAGGTTGTGCTCAGATATTGATGAATGGAGAATTGAAAGGGATTCCTTTAAAGATGACTTAGACTCCAGTAGGGAGAGGGTAGTTTTTCTGCCAGTGGAGAGATGCAGTAGTTGCAGCCCGAATGTGATAAAGTATGTCTACAACATTGGCTGTTATTGATAGGACACACATTGCCATGCGCTGCATTGTTAGTGCCGGAGTTTTGCCTTGGCTGTGCAGGGAGAGGGTGGGGATAGTTGAATAATGAAGAAAGGTATTCCCCAAATCTTTCAATCTATGTCAATGTTAAATTGATTTTTAAATTAAAAACAAAATTATGTCTTGAGTACTGTTAGCATTGGCTAAGATCCATGCACTTACATAAATGCTGTTTGTGCAGGCTATCAAACATTATTAACAGCCACAGAGGAAGAGTCCCTGAAGAACTCACAGAACTGGGATACTACTGCTAGCTCTTAATATATCTTCTTTTCCTACAGGAATCCTACGAACACATGGCTAAACTGAGAATCACAAGAGAAACACCTTCTGAGTGCAACTGTCCAGCAGGTAAGAAATGAAACTTAACTAGGTCCATCTAGGGGAGAGCATTTGCAAACAAACGATCATATGCCTGTCAGGTCTACCTGTAACAGTAACAGAGAAAGAATGCAGACCCAACTTGCTTTAAGAAAATCAACATGTCTCCCTTTGACAGATGGTGAGTAAAGCCACAAATATTATTTTAAGCAGCATACCAGTGTCTGTGAGGGGAAAAAAAAGAGCTAATCACCATGAAAAATATTGGCAAGGGGATATACAAATTTCTTAGTATCCCGGATTGAAAAGTCATCTTCAATTTTATTAAATAACTTCAGTGTTCGTGGTGAACCTGGTCTGAATAGCTGTGAAGCCCTGGTGTCTAATGTTATATTAGTGCAGAGTTTTTTGTGGTTATTATATTCGCAAGTGATCTGACCTGTAGGTAAAAATGAAGACTAAAGGAAATTAGTTCTTTATTTTGTTCTCAGTACCTTGCCAGAAATATTCTTCCATGTTGTCCATTTTTCTGTGTAGTTATAAGAAACCATAGTGACAGTGTGTATTAGAAGGATAGAGACGAAAGGTAGTGAATGAGCACCCCCACCCCCCACCCCCCGAATCATTAAATCTTCATTCAGAGACTTCTGAGCCTTGGTTGTTGTCTGTAGACCTAACAATTTAAAAGCTCTTGGAATATGGCCAGGGGAAGGCATTTAGTGGATCCAATGTGATATAAGGCATCAAAACTCCCATGAATGTCAAGAAGTTCTTTAGATAAACATGGTGAATGTATTTATGAACATTCTAGTTTCTTTCATCCTTATGCATGGAAAATGAGTCTTTTTCTCTCATATGGAAGAGCTCATTTCAATGTAGTCATGTGCTTCATAATGACACTTCAACCCAAGACAGGTCACAAATATAACAGTGGGACCCCTAAGATTGTGTAACCTAGTGATGTCATAGCCAGCTTAGTTTGTGTGAGTGAGCTGTGTGATGTTTGCTCAGCAGTGGGATGGCAACAGCACAGCCCTTAGAACACGCCCCAGTTATGATTAAGCTGCAGGTGACTGTGAAAAACTTTGCGGCTGCTGTTCACTGCTGGCTCACGCCTGTAATCCTGGCTACTCAGTAGGTGGAGATCTGAGAATTGCAGTTCAAAGCCAGCCTAGTCAGCAAAGTCTATGAGACTCTTATCTCCAACAAACTAAGAAAAAGCTGGAAAAGGCACTGTGGCTCAAGTGGGTAGAACGCTAGCCTTGAGCACAGAGAGGCTCAGGGATAGCACCCAAGACCCTGAGTCCAAGCCCCGGGACTGGGGATAAAAAGGACTACTGCCTGTAATTTCTTATAGTTTGCGGTTGGTTTTTGTCTCATGATAACTAGTTCAGGCACAGTTTAGACTTTTCAATTTTCAGGTTATACAGCATAAAAGCTTTTAGTATTTGTATTTAGTATTTGTATTTGACCATCTTTGAGATATATTATTTTTTCAGTGAAGGCTTTTGATGAGAAGACAAAGCGTGGATGTTTGACATTGTGAGTTTCATCCTGAGTAGTGAGAAAGACCTCAGAAGTAAGATATTCAAGGGAAGAACTTTTCCAGGACAGGAATGAAATCACAGCTGCCCCTGCCCCATAGAGATGATGTTAATTTCCCCGACAGTGGGTAGGGTAGGTATAGGACTTCACAAATCACACCTGGCAGGAAAGAGCATCTTTTGAATATACAAAAAAATCCAGTACACGGGCTGTGTGTATGTGGGGAGCTTATAATTTAATTTGGAAGATTCATAACAAACTTGGTAATATGTTGAAAAGTGACCACACCGAGTTCTATTTCCAGAGGAGTTACTATTGTTTTTATGATGCTTCATGTAGGCCAGTGATTGAACTCTTGTCATCTGGGAGAAAGCTATTATCCTTAAGAGTTTGCTGTATATTCCCTGGGATGATTATTACAGACTTTGTTTTTCCATCTTGCTTTTTTTGGGGGTCAGTCCTGGGCCTTGGACTCAGGGCCTGAGCACTGTCCCTGGCTTCTTCCCGCTCAATGCTAGAACTCTGCCACCTGAGCCACAGCGCCCCTTCTGGCCGTTTTCCATATATGTGGTGCTGGGGAATCGAACAGAGAGCTTCTTGCCACTAGGCCATATTCCCAGCCCTGTTTTTCCATCTTAATGTGATAAATGAATAATAAACAGCAATTCTCTTGGGTTGTTGTTTATTGGTTGCTCTATCACCTGCTTTCCTTCTTGCCACCACTAGAACTCTGCATTACATCAGTTTTTACCTGGCTCCTTGGGAGGGAACTCTGAAGGGGCACATTCAAACACACAGAACCAGATGGGGTTTTTGGTGAGTTACAGAAATAAACTCAGTTCTGCTTGTCCAATAACAAGACATCACCCAAACGCAGGCTTTGTGTTAAAAGATTCTGGAGAAAACCAGCTGATGCAGGATTATCATAGGGAATGAGCTGGCTGGCCAAAAGGGCTTAGAAAGAAGATATGGCACTTCCCACCTGATTTGGCTGGAACCTCTGTTCGCCATGTGTGACTAAGACTAGTCACCCAGACATCTGTTTGCAGGACAGAGTGAGACAAGTGTGACCTCAACTCAGTTCCTGTGGACACATGCCCATCCATTGAAGTTGACACTCTTGATGACAGGCTGAGTCTCAGAGCCAAGGGTCGGTAGCAAAGAAGCAAATTTGTGTTGTTTGTACTCACTGATGGCTTCTGCTAGAATTCAGGTCTTACTGGAGTTTTCCCAGGTAGCCTCTGTGGGAAGGCTTTGAGGACGATTTATTGAATGGCTTCTCACAGTAGGAGAGGCTCTTTGTGATTTACTTTCTATAACTAGGAGAGTTTTAAGTGCTAGCAATCTTAGGATTTGTCCCCTGGGCAGAGGGACTCCAGAGCTAGAAGCCTAATAAGGAATCCAGAATGAGCTGGATATGTCTAGACTGCAATCTTAGATCTGATACTAAATAATGGTGTGACTGTGATCAAATGAATGCACTTCATTTTTTCACCAGGAAAAAAAAGACTAGAAATTCCTTCTCCATTGTACGATTTATGTAAATTGTTTGGCATATTAGTGAGTAGAGCTTAAATAATACTTCTGTTTTTTTTGTGTTGGTTTTTTTTTTGTAAGTTCCTCAGAAAGACTAGGCAAATTCTCTTACCACTAAAGCTGCACCCACAGTTCATTAGTCTTTTTCTTACATTCCTTCCTCTGCTCCACAGAGGAACAAGTGGGAAATGTTGCAAAAGTTGCTCAGAACCTAAAGCTAATGTACATGGCGGTTAGTTAAACATCTGTAGGTCATTTATAAAGATAATCTTGCCTGTCAGTATCTCTTGGTGTTGTAGCAGTGGAATTTGGGTTTTTCATGATACCTAGTTTTGTCTCCAAAGTGTTCACCAAAATGACAGGGGAAACAGACCATTTAGACCAAAGCATACCGGGTAGAAAGACTTGGATTTATTGGGCATGGACTTAGTAAAGAGTGTCTTTACAGCTTCAATATGAGATGTTTACCAAATGAGTGTCTTCTCCATCTGACTTGTAGACCTATTCAAATCAGATTTATTTATACAGTGATATTTATAACATAAAATTGGACAGTCATTATTATATCATCTTTGTCCTCAGTAGAAAGGCATATTTACCTTTTTTGTAAGATCAAGAGACGCTCAAGAAAACCAAAAGAAAATTTTCTTTTAAGAACCCCAAATAATTCATCAAAGCTATGTTTAGCAGATTTGCGTTAGCAATGGCAGAGACAAGGAAATAACAGCTGCTATTTGTGGCTTGATCCCTGTCATACCTGACTGTCTCTAAGAGAGTAACTTGGCTCGTCACTATGGCTACAGAATTCTACTTCAGGTTGTGTTCTTTGGATCTTCCATGAAGTATGCATAAAGCAGGCATATTTACAGAAAGGTTTCTCTGTCCAGCCAATGAAGAACGATGGGAATGGATACACCATTCAAGTGATAAGAACTCATTCATCAGTACCATTGGCCTCCTCAGCCTATTAGGTGTTGAAAAGATATGTCCCAGCCATCCCAGAGGACTATGCAGAGATCATCACAGACAGGAGAAAAGGTTCAAAAGGAGGTTTATAAGTGGGGCCATAGTTCCCATGGGAGAGGGAGCTACATGGTGTCTGCACCTTATCCAGGTGGCAGCTTCTCTCTCTGGGGGTAAAGGGGAAGTAGATAGGTAGTGAGTAGGAGTGGCTCATTAGGTATGGGTGGATCTGGGGGCTAGTGGGAGGAGCTGAGGACCTGAGGCTAAGGAAATGCAAACAGGTATAAGAACCTCTGTGGTGTCATCCATGTAGAATAGGAATGAAGAAAGCCACCTTGGCTTTTTCATTAACATGTTACACAATCTTGTGCAAATCATTTCCACATATGGCTTTTTACAAACTGGTCATATCATTGTAAGTAAGAGCTGGGCAATAACGACTTAGCATCTTAGTCAATTCTCTACCTAGCATAAATTCTAAACAGTACCAGATTTTGGGATTATTTTTGGGGGGGAGCAAATAAGGCAGACTTGCCCTGTATCCTCATGGAGTTTCTAGTTCCATGAAGATGACACCAAATGTTAATTTGAAAAGGACTTTCCATGTGGATAAGCAAAATCAAGAGGCGTACACTTTGGAGCATATAACCTAAATCTATGAAATGTTTACAATATGGGAGTTGTTTAAATGGTTTGGTGGTAGAGAAAGAAAACTATACTTATGTTTCAGAAATTCATAATAGAAGAAAATATGGCTCCTGAGAAAATCTGTAGGAATGGATACAAAGTTTGTTGGTTGCCTTTTGAATTTCTAAGAATTGATGGATAGGTAGATAAAGGTACACTGGTAGCTGATCTGCTGATATTCCAAATGAAAGAAACATGATATTTTTTTTTTCTTGGTCATGGGGCTTGAACTCTGGGCCTGGGCTCTGTACCTGAGCTCTTCAGCTCTACCACCTGAGCCACTTTCTAAACATGATTTTTAATATAGAATGGACAGCCTTTTCTATATGATGATAGTCTATTCTATTCTATGAATAGTGAGATTAAAGTTGAGAACTTCTTGTGTGGAGTGTTTAACAGCTACAGGTAAAAAGTGAGACTAGAAGCCATCTGGTGGTGGCTCAGTTATAATTCTAGCTTCTTAGGAGATTGCAATCTGAAGGTTGAGATTCAAAGCCAGCCTAGGCAGGAATTTCCATGAGTCTCTCACCTTCAATAGCCACCAAAAAGCCAAAGTAGAGCTGTGGCTCAAGTGATAGAAAGCCAGCCTTGAGCAAAAATGTTAAGGGGCATTGCCCAGGCCCTGAGTTCAAGCCCTAGTATGAGCATACACAGAAAGTAGATACTTCTTAAGGTATCCTCTATACTTATGAAATTACTATTTACAAAATGGGAGTAAATGCCAACAAGTGCAAGTACCCCTCATTCCCAAGTGGGAGCAGTACAGATCCTGGTGATGGATTGAGGTCGCCCCAGTATGGTGATGGACGTAAATGGTCACGCTTGCTTTGAGATAGAGCATTCTTCCCCCTGGTGTCAGAGCCTTTGTGTTCCTTTGCTAATCCAGTGGATTTGAGCATATAAAACTCCATGTCTTGCTGTATACATTTTCAATGATATAGAGAACAGAAACAGTTTTACCTTAAGAAACTTGAATAAGCAACTTGAGATGGTGAATGTTATGGAAATGAAAATGGCCGATATTCTCCACTTCCTGTGACACAGAACAGGGCACAGTGATGAGGATGCCCCCACGAATGTCCCCAGTAAGTCTTTCTGAGGCCTAATGAATCCAACAGGCTGGACATGACATGCTCAGTGACTTTTCTGCTGAGAGTGGACAAGGACAAGTTGCCTTTTGAAGGGGGTGTTCTTGTTCTCTTTTGTCTGCCATGTTTACAAATGAAGAAGCTAATTCTTCCAATTCTTGCTCTGTGATGCTTGGCTTGGAACTTGAGGCCTTTTCCTTGCTTCATTTAAACCACTCCTCCAGTTCCTTTTTTTTTTTTTTTGGCTTTTGAGTTATCTTTGGATAGTCTTTTGGGCTGGCCAGCCCTCCCATTCCTCTATCTCTTCCACCTTTCTCCCTTTTCCTCTGCCCTTTTCACTCTTCTTCCCCTTTAACTCCTCCTCCCCTCCCTCCCCTGCTTTTCATTTGATCAGGTGGTCTCAAGACTGTGCTCCTCCCTACCTCTGTTCCCCAGTATCTGGGAAACAGAAGTGTGCCACGATGTCTGGCTTCCTTTCCCTTTCTCACTGTAGTAATTCCGTTGGTAATTATGTAAAAGGATACCAATACTATATGGAATTTCAATTCACTGTACCTTATTCGATGTGTGGGAGCAAGCATTCTTTCAAGGCCACAGTCTGCTCTGCTTCTGATTGCTTTGTAAGGCTGTAAAATCAACACTGTGACATGACCAAAATGGAAGCCATCCAAGACCTATCATGAAAAATTGTTTGGGTGCCCTCCTTACCATGTTAGAGACTTTCTGGGGTGGTTTGGTGGAAGTGGAGAATGTGAAAACTGTTTATGGATGACTCTGAGCTGCAGGCTGAAACCTGAAACCCAGGATATGACTGGCTACACCTAGAAGCATTGCTACCTAACCTGGCTTGCCAAGATGGGGTGAAGTTTGGTGGGGTGGTTTAAAGTGCCATGGAATTTCACAATGCCCCCATCCCTCCCCAATTTGTGTTAACAATGGTGATTCTTACGTGGAGATAGGAGGAACTGAGCTAAATAGGAGTTCACTGCTCCACCAGTTTCTTCCCAATTGAATTGCGAGCTATCCCTTGTCTTCTTTGGTGATGGACAAAATCAGTAGAGAAAGCAAATAGTTTCTCCAACCCATCAGCTCTAAGATACCTGAAATGCAGTCAATGTTGCACTTGTGAATAGTAGATACAGCCACAGCCATGAACTTTGGGCTAGTATTCCAACAGCTAGAATAAGTGGAATTAATACTGTCATTCAACTTACTGTGGAACTTCTTCCCTCAAAATTTGGAATTTCTATGAGTACAGGATAATTTGGAATTACGATGACACTTCTGACGTCATTGCATCCAGAGATGTCACTGCCTCTTCAGTTGAAGGCCTTATCTCTTCACGAATGGTAGTTGAAATGTATTCATTTCCCTTCATAATGTGTTCCTTACATTGATCACTAGATTCATGCAGTTTTTGTTATAAGGGCATACTTATAGGCTTTGACACCTAAAATGTAAAAAAAAAAATTATAATTTCAATTTATAGGCGTTCTGGTCTTCATTATGGACATGAAGCTTTAATTCTTGTATTTAAAATATATTCACACGTTATAAATACAATGATCATATTTACTCTAATTGAGTAAATTGTAGCAAGCTCTGGCTTGTACATTATGGTATAACTGGGAGTCAGAATATATGTCTAGATAGTCTTCTTTGTTATCGGTTCCTCTCGCCTCTTCTCCCACTCTTCTCACCTCTTTTCCTCCTCTTCCTTCTCCCTTTTCTTCCAAAAGAGCTCAATGTTCCTCACTGAAAGTGAGGAACATATTCCTTAATGTGTTAGCACTAGAAAGTTGGGGAAATGCACAATGTAACCCACTGTGATATACATCACAAACATCAACATCTCTCACCCCATCCGTCTGCCTTAAAGTCTGAGATTTTTTTAAAGCCTTTAAGTCATCCCAGTTTTTGACATGTTTCTGTGCATTTTTTCATTTTTCTTTGTGCTTTTTTACTTTTTGGTGCCTGCACCAGGGCTTGTACACAGGTCCTGAGTGCTATCCCTTAGCCTTTGCACTCAAGGATAGTGGTCTACCACTTGAACCACAGCTCTGTTTCCTGATTTTTTGGTGATTAATTGTAGATAAGAGACTTTCTGGTGCATGCTTTCTTTGAACCTTGATTCTCAGAAATCATTCTCTTGAGGATTACAGACATGAGCCACTGGCACCTTGCTCCTTTGAGCTTTTATTCTTCACACATACGCACATAGAGTCTTGTCAACAAGTTGCTGCTGCCATTAACTTTTTAATATAGTTATTGTTAACACTAGAGTTTTGTTGAGCAGTTAATGTTTAGCTGGCCAAATAGTATCTGCAACATAACTTTCCCCCAAATTACAATGTCCCTTAGTATCTGAAGTGGGTTGGCTCTACAACCCATGTGGCTAATGAAGTTCTTTGATATAAAACAGTATAATATTTGCATATAAACTACAAACATCCTTCATATACTTTGTCTTCTCTAGATTGCTTACAGTAAGTAATATAAATGAAATAATGTGTAACTAGATTTTATACCATATTATAGGGCATTATGACAAGAAAACAGTGTGAATGTGTTTTAGTACAGATGCACTGCTTTTCCCTTAAAGATGTACAATCTGTAATTGGTTGAATTTGCATATGCAGAGTATTTATTTGTGCATTATTTATAGAAACTATGCTGTAAGAAAGTTGGTCTTTGGTAAAATGATGATGGTTCTATGTTGAAACTGAAATGGAATCCAGGAGGAGACTGTGAGTTTTGTGTCTGCATTTAAATGACAGGCAAGATCTTGAGAAATTACTAATATTGTAGCCAATATTGACTGAGAAATCCAATGCATTTCACAGAGAGAGTGTAAATCTGGCCACATTGTAACGAGTACAACAGAAGGAAAATTGAAAGACTATCTTGTTCCCATTGAAATGAATGTCCACTGTCATCAGGTGTTTGAGCAGGGAGTTGTGGATAGCTCTTTGGCCAAGCAAAGCACATTTTATACGTGTCTGGTAGGACATGCAATAGAATGACACAGCAGCTCTACAAGCTATTGAGCATTGTTGAGTGATAGTTTTCCCTTCCGTATATCGTTTCAAACTATGGGCTTCAAGGAAGTCTGGAACATAAAAATGACTTTTTGTTTTGACAGACCTGGGGCTTGAACTCAGGGCCTGGGCACTGAGTATCTTTTGCTCAAGGCTGGCACTCAGCTCTACTCCTGAACTATCTGGTGGTTGGAGCTTAGTGTCTTGTAGACTTTTCCTGCCCAGGCTTGCTTTGAACTGTGATCCTCAGATCTCATTTCTGAATAGCTAGGATTGTAGGCATAGGCCACCAGTACCTGACTTCCCGACTTCCTGAATTTTGCTCCTCTGTCCTCTGTCCTCCTCCTCAGGCCCCCTTCCTTCCTTCCTCCTCCTTTTTTCACCTTTCTTCTTTTTTCCCCTTCCTCCTCCTTTTTTCATCTTTCTTCTTTTTTCCCCTTTTCTTCATTGCTTTGCTTTCTGAGAGAATTCAATGATCAGCCAACCATGAAATGGGAAAGTGGACCAAATAAGGCTGGATAATTTATTTGAGCCAAACAGAGGTATTATAATCTATTAAAAATATTTAGCCAAACACACTGTATTCGTGACTTTATCTCATAACCCTGCAGATTGTCTGGTAGTTGCCCAGGACCTGAGGCAAGAAGGCGGACCCATGTGCCTGAACTTTCCAGTCATGTCTTTGCAACTGGTAGTTTTTAATAAAAGAAAAACTCTAACATTGTGAAATTACATCAGTGAAGAAACCATAGCTTTTTATGTTCTTGTATATGCTTTTCTTCTGTGCTATGTTATTCAATGCCCTGAATTTCAGCTACTTTTGAGATATTTTCTTGAATGTTGAGATTAGTCTGGAAATCAGGCTAGGAATAAATGAAATGCTGGTGTGGTAATAAAATTTATGTTACCATTTTATGAATATGAAAATGTCTAATTGTTATAACACAAGGTATCTTTGGATTAAGAAGTCTAGGACATTTTATTCTTTTACACCTTTTTTTTTAAAGCAGGAAAACCTTTGCTTCTACCATCAGTCTTGAAGCAGAAATCCCAGAAAAAAGAATTTTATAATCAGTCACAAAGAATTCCTACACGCATCATGTATCCCTTCCTCATCATTTCCCATTTCTTAGGAGTCTCCACATTGTTTAATTGTAATCATGTGCAACTAGCATTTTAAAGCTTCACACTGCTTTCACATTTATGGGATATGATGAGAAGATTAAGAATGGTTGAAACTCAAGAGTAAATACAGGAAACTTAAGAGTAGATGTAGAAATGTGACTCCACCAGGCTTTCATGGAGCACATTACCCCAGTGGGCTTCATGTTGTGGCCATCCATGTATAGAAGAACAAACTAGAAGGTGCACTGTCCCAAACAACCCTCATTCTAGTCAGGCCCCTCTCCTGTACTCTGCTTTGCAATTCTGTAGCAGGAATCTAAACTCTGGTTTCCTTCCATTGCATTGGTGTTGTTTGACCTGACTTTCCCTCAGCTTGGAACTTACGCATATGGGACTCAGGTGGCAGGGCCCTGCCTTTCCAGGGCCTGCACTTAGTATTCAATCTATTGTGGAGCAGAGGGATGTTCATGACCCATAGCAAAACACCTCCCACGTCCCATAAAGTGACATGTTGTTTCTATTAAGGGATCATTTTCTTAAGTGAAATCATGACCAGTCATGATGGCATGGAAGTATACAGAGGCCAAGTGACTATGTGTTACTTTAATTACCAAAGAAGTAACTATTATGATTCCATAATGGTTCAAAGAAGAATTTTAAGACTGAAACAGTGGTTTTATTGTTTCTTTAGTTCAGAAGTAATTGAAATGGAATATGTAAATAGAGTCAAAGTGGACTTTTCCAAGTGAGAAAGAGAAGCCAATTGCACTTCGAAAGAGAACTATATGACTATAGCAAGAAAGACTTCGCCAATAAACAAATCTTTATTTTCCTTTGCTATTCTCTGCTATTTATCCTGTTACATAGTAGTGGAATGAATTAGGAAGAGAGTGATGTAGAGTGCATGGTTTTCCATTGCAACACAAACTCTATCTATCTATCTATCTATCTATCTATCTACCTACCTACCTACCTACCTACCTATATTTTTGCTGTTCCCGGGGTTTGAACTCAGGCTTGGACACAGTCCCTGAGCTTTTTTTGCTTAAGGCTAGCACTCTGTCACTTGAGCAATAGCTCTACTTCCAGCCTTTTGGTGGTTAATTGAAGAGAAGAGTCTCACAGAGTTTTCCTGTCCAGGCTGGGTTAGAACCTCGATCCTCAGATCTCAGCCTCCTGAATAGCTAGGATTACTGGCTACAGCCACTGGCTTCCAGCTTACTTTCCCTATAGTCTTAAACTATATAGGAATCAACTCTTTGGTAAGCTTTTTTCCATTTTTATGTTTATATTACTAATGATTATTTTGTCTCTATTTCCCTGTCTTATGATTATTTAATTATAAGACAATTGTTTATTTTTTATTTGATTAGTTATTTAAAGACGGGTCTTTGGGGCTTTATATCATAGGATCCAAAGGTAGCACTAATGTCTGTGAACCTTAAAATTATACTACCACTTTTTTGATGACCAAAGCTCATTAGAAACTGGAGCCTGTGGCTCAGGCCTGTAATCCCAGATCCTCATGAGTTTGGAGGATTGTGCTTTGAAACCCGCCCTGGGCAGGGAAGTCCATGACATCCATCCTCCATGAACCACCAAAGTACCAGAAATTGTGCTATTCTTATGGGGTAGCAGGCCAGTATGGAGTGACAAAGCTAAGGGACATAGCCCAGTCTCTGAGTTCAATTTTCAGTGCTGGCTCAAAAACCAAAACCCCACCAAAACACAACTGACCTGAAAGACTCTAGTCCCTGTGCGTAGGAACTAATAATTTGTCCTACTACTGTGAAGGGAAGAGCTTCTGAGTTCTTACAAAAACTATCTTTAAGTATTTGTGCAAAGGAGTTGCCATTTGACAAAGCAGTTTATGAATATGGCCCATCTTAACCCACCTCACCCCTTTCAACATTCTTGCCCCTCCTTCCTCTGCCCAGCCCTTCCGTTTTCTTACTTTTGTAGTATGTACAATGAATTCTTGACTACAATTCCCCCCTTCCCCTTCATTTGTCTCCCGCTCTCCCCTTGCCCCCACTTGATGAGCTGCTGTTTTTCACCCTTATGCTTTGGGAAGTAATGATAAGCACCACCCCCCGCCGCCAGTACTTCCTCAGAACTTTCTAGATTCCTAAGAGTGGTCATTGTAAATGTCTAACACAAGAATAAATAGGATAGCAAGATATGAGAGGGTTAAAGACATGCTTTAATCATAATCTTTGTGATTCGAGTAAAGAAATGTTGTTGAATAAAGACACTGCACATTCCTGTTGGATATTTCTCACAGAGTGAACACAGTGCTGTCCCAACTCTTTTACTATATTTAAGTTTTTGGCTCATCACTGGTATTTGTTTCATAATCTAACAAAAAGATCACGTGTCTCTTGCTAGCAAAAGCAGCAGAGGAGGGAATGCTTATTCTATGAGTAGAGAGAGAAGGAAGGCTGGAGAGATGTTTGTGCTTGTGGAGAAGCTTATTTTATTTTTTTTTTTAATAAACGCAGGCCATGTTTGCCACCTCCCGAATTTTGCGCTACTCTTTTCGCTGTCCTAGCTTTGACTTAGTTTGTTTTATGTTCTCGTTTGGTTAATTCCTTGAACATCCCATCTAATTTACATCTTATTCATTTTTGTGTTGCAGCTTCTGACAACTGTCTTGAGTCCACACTTCTCTAGATTTTTATACCCAGCAGCCATTTGGCTTCTACTTTTCCTGGTCTCTCTCTTCCTCTCTCACTACCTGTGCCTAATGTTGAGGTTATAGTATCCAAAATAGCTCAGGCCTCAGCCACCTTGGTGTGTTCATGCTATCTGTCCCTTCCTGCCTCAGTGTCTGTACCTTTTGGCTGGTTTCACTCAGATTATGGCCAGAGAATGGCTGAAGTAAATAACAGGAAGGAAGAAAGGAAATGTATGGTGATTAGCAGTTCTTGAGGGAAATGTTTACCTTTATTCACAAACAGTGTATGTGTGGTAGTTTTCCTATTGCCAGAGAAAGAGAGTGTTGATTCTAAATGTTAGTTTTTAACATGAGAATCTTAAGCATTATATGTTATAACTCTCAGAAATGTTAGGTGTTTCAGAATCATTAAAAAATATTTATTGTCTTTTTTCTCCTTTATTGTCAAAGTGAAGTACAGAGGGGTTACAGTTTCATATATAATGCAGTGAGTACATTTCTTGTCAAATATGTTAGCTCCTCCTCCCCTCCACATGCCTACCTCTTCCTCCTGCTTCCCCTTCCACCCACGAGTTGTACGGTTGGTTTACACCAAATGGTTTTGTGAGTATTGTGTTTGGAGTTGTTTGTATTTTTATCCTTTGTCTATTGATTTTGATATTTACTTTCTCTTCCCTAGCTCTAATACACGTATATACAGTATCCAGGGTGCTCAGATGAGATACAGTGATAGTGGGGGTAAAACCACAGGAAGGGAATACGAGAGAAAATAAAAAGGGTACGGATTCATATCGCATGTTGAAAATAATTACAATAATGATATACCACTTGTTTTCATAACATGGAGCTCATTTCACTTAGCATCATCTTAAGTGTCCATAAGGGCATAGCTATTGGGCTATTATGACTTCGGCTTTGACTAGCCTAAACATGTACTAATTATTCCAAAAAAAATTTACTATGTGAAGTGAGCCAGACCTAAAGAAACATAGACTGTATTGTTTTCCTCATAGGAAAAACATTTTTTTTTCTTATTTATTGTCAAAGTGATGTACAGAGAGGTTACAGTTGCATATGTTAGGCATTGGATACATTTCTTATACTGTTTGTTACCTCCTCCCTCACTTACCCTCCCCTCCCCCTGCCCCTCTCCCCCCAGAGTTGTTCACTTGGCTTACACCAAACAGTTTTGAAAGCATTGCCTTTGTAGTCGTTTGTCTTTTTATCTTGTATCTCTCGGTTTTGGTATTCCCTTTCACTTTCCTAATTCTAATACCAGTATATACAGTTTCCAAGTACTCAAATAAGATAAACTGATAGTGAAGGTACAACCGCAGGAAGGGGATACAAGAGCATCATCAACAGTAGAAGCTACAGTTACACATGGCATGTTGAAAGTAATTACAGCAGTGATATAACAGTTGTTTCCATAAAATGGAGGTTGTTTCACTTAGCCTCATCTTATGTGTTCATAAGAGTATTGCTGTTGGGCTCTTGTGATCCTCTGCTGTGACTAGCCTAAACCTGAGCTAACTATTCCCTATGAGAATAGGGAATCCTATTCATAGCATAGAATCCATGTTTCTTTGGGTCTGGCTCACTTCACTTAGGATAATTTTTTCCAAGTCCTTTCATTTCCTTACAAATGCGGCAATGTCATTCTTTGAGACAGAGGTATGAAAATTCCATTGTGTATATGTACCACATTTTCCTGATCCATTCATCTACTGAGCGTTACTGGGTGGGAATCCATATTTTAGCTATGCCAAATTGTGCTGTGATGAATATTGTTGTACTGGTGGCTTTTGTGTGTTCTTCTCTGTGGTCTTTGGGTAGATGCCAAATGTGGGGCTGCTGGATCATAAGGGAGCTCTATGTTTACCTTCTGAGAAATCTCCATACCACTTGCTAGAGTGGCTGAACAAGTTTACATTCCCACCAACGATGAAGTAGGGTTCCCTTTTGTCCACATCCCCTCCAACATTTATTATTGTTAGTTTTCTTGATATAGGTCATTCTTACTGGGGTGAGATGGAATCTCAGTGTTGTTTTGATTTGCCTTTCTTTTATGGCCAGAGATGTAGAGCACTTTTTCATATGACTCTTGGCCATTCTCATTTCCTCATCAGAGAAGTCTCTTTGTAAGTCTTTAGCCCACTTGTTGAGGGGGCTGTTGGTTCTTTGCGGTTTTGTTTTGGAGGAATTTAATTTTTTGTAGTTCTGCATATATTTTAGATATGAGGTCTTTGTTCATTGTATGGCTGATAAAGATCTTTTCCCAATCTGTAGGCTTTCCATTCATCTTGTGAGCTATGTCCTTTGCCCTGCAGAAGCTCAGCAATTTGATGCAATCCCATTTGCTCGTCCTTTTTGTGATTTGTAGCATTTATGGCTCTTTGTTAAGGAAGGTCTGTCCTGTGCCAAGGAGCCCAAGTGTTTCTCCTACTTCTTTTAGTGCTTTCAAGGTATCTGTTATAATTTCAAGATCTTTGATCCATGTGGAATTGATTTTGGTGCAGGATGATATATAAGGATCTAATTTTGCTTTGTTGTGGGTGTTGAACCAGTTTTGCCATCACCATTTGTTAAAGAGGCTATCTTTCTTCCATCGTATTTTTTTAGCTCCTCTATCAAAGATTAAGGGGGCTTAGTTCTGTGTGTTCACTGCTGGATCTTCAATTCTGTTCCATTGGTCTTCAGGCCTGTTCCATTGCCAATTCCAAGCTGTTTTTATAGCTATAGCTTTATAATACAGCTTGAAGTTTGGTATTGTAATTCCTCCGGCATTGTTCTTTCTGCTTAGGATTGTTTTTGCTAGTCGGGGGTCATTTATTTTCCATATAAATTTCTGGATGCTTCCTCAATTTCATTAAAAAATGGTGTTGGGATATTAGTGGGTATTGCATGGAATTTGTAGATAGCTTTTGGCAATATTGCCATTTTGACTATATTAATCTTCCCAATCGAGGAGCATGGGAGGTTTTTCCATTTCCTTAGTTCTTTTTTTTTTTTTTTCAAATTTTTATTATCAAAGTGATGTACAGAAAGGTTACAGTTTCATATTTTAGGCACTGGATACATTTCTTGTACAGTTTGTTACCTTGTCCCTCATACCCCTCTCCCTCCTCCCCCTTTCCTTTCCCCCCCCCCCCCCCCACGGAGATGTTCAGTTCACTTACACCAAACAGTCTAATCATAGAGGTCTTTCACTTCTTTGGTTAAGGTTATTTCTAGGTATTTTATGTTTTTGAGACTATTGCAAAGGGAGTTGCTTTCCTGACTTCAGCCTCTGTCTTCGTGTTATTAGCATATAGAAAGGCTGTTGATTTTCGAGGGTTTATTTTATATCCTGCAACTTTGCCAAGTTTTGGATCTGCTCTAGTAGCTAGGGAGTAGAGTCTATGGTGTTCGTTAGGTATAGGATCATGTAATCTGCAAAGAGAGAAAGCTTAACTTCATCTTTTCCTATTTGGATCCCCTTTTTGTTTTCTTCTTGCTTAATTGCTCTGGCTAGGAATGTAAAGAGGAGGGGAGAGAGCAGACATCTCAATCTTGCTCCTGATTTTCAAAGGAATGGCTTTGGCTTTACACCATTTAGAATTATGCTTGCTGTTGGTTTGTAATAAACTGCCTTTATTATATTCAGGAATGTTCCTTGGAATCCCAATTTCTCCAGGATTTTTATCATAAATGGGTACTGGATTTTATCGAACGCCTTTTCTGCATCCAGAGATATAACCATGTGGTTCTTTACCTTGCTCTGGTTGATGTGGTGGATTACATTAATTGACTTGCGTATATTGAACCAACTTTGCATCCCTGGGATGGATCCAGTTTGAACATGGTGTATGATATTTTGATGACCTGTTGAAGTCGATTGGACAGAATTTTGTTGAGAATTTTTGCATCTATGTTCATCAGGGAAATCGTTCTATAGTTCTGTTTTGTTGATGAGTCCCTGCCTGGTTTTGGGATGAGGGCTATACTGGCTTCATAGAATAAGTCTGGTAGTGAACGTTCTCTTTCAATTTCATTGAAGATTTTGAAAAATATTGGTGTGACTTCTGTTTGGAAAGCCTTGTAGAATTCTGCTGTGAATCCATCTGGACATGGGCTTTTCTCTGATGGGAAATCACTTATTGCTGTTTCTATTTCAAGGCTGGGTATGAGTCTGTTTAGAAGGTTTAAATCTTCATGGTTGAGTTTGGGGGTATCAATTTTTTCTAGAAAATCATCCATTTCTTCCATGTTCTCGAATTTGTTGGCACAAAGGTTTGCAAAATAGTCCCTTATTGTGTTCTCAATTTTGGTTGTTTCTGTGGTGATGTTACCTGTTTTATCTCGGATCTTGTTTATGTGGGTGTGCTGCCATCGTTTTTTGGTCAGGTTTGCTAGGAATTTGACTATCTTGTTAATATTCTCAAAGAACCAAGTCTTTGTTTTGTTGATTGTTGCGATGGTTTTTTTTCTCCCTCTCAAGTATATTTAATTCTGATTCGATTTTAATTATTTGCTTCCATCTATTGACTTGGGGGTATGGCTTCTTGTTCTCTTTGAGAAGATTAAGGTGATTCCGTAAGTTGTTGAGTTGCTGTTTATCCAGATTGTTGGTGTAGGCACTCAGATATAAATTTTCGTCTGAGTACTGCCTTTGCTGTGTCCCCAAAGGAGGTGGTACTTTGTGCACTCACCTTGGTTGAATGCCATAAATATTGAATTACTGGTCTAATTTCTTCAATGACCCACTGATGGTTCAGCAGTGTGTTGCTTAGTCTCCATGGATTGTATCATTTTGTGTGGGTGGCTGTTTGAGTTGAGCTTTAATTTTAATCTATTGTGGTCTGAGGGAAGGCAGGGAATGATTTTGATACTTCTGAATTTGTACAGATTTTCTTTGTGCCCTAAGATGTGATATATTTTGGAGAATGTTTCATGGGCTGCTGAAAAGAATGTGTATTCTGCTATTGCTTGATGGAATATTCTGTAGATGTTGGTTAAGTCTAGTTGGTCTATGCAGTTGATTAGTTCTGTGGATTCTTTGGTCAGTTTTTGGCCTGTTGGTCTGTCCAGAGGTGACAGTGGAGTGTTAAAGTCTCCAACAATCAATGTGTTTGGGACTATGAGTGATTTTAGAGTCAGTAGTGTTGGTTTGATGAAGTTGGGTTCTCCTGTATTTGGTGTGTGGATATTTAAGATGGTTATATCCTCCTGTAGGAGACATCGCTTTATTAGTATGTAGTAACCTTCTTTGTCTCTTCTTACCATTTTTCATTAGAAGTCGATTTTATCTGATGCTAGAATTCCACTCCAGCCTGCATTTGGGGGCCATTTATTGGTAGATTTTATTCCAGCCTTTCACCTTTAGAAGAAGTTTGCTTTTGCTAGATAGATGTGTCTCTTGGAGGCAGCAGAAGACGGATCTTGATGTTTGATCCAAGTAATGAGCCTATGTCGTTTGAATGAAGAATTAAGTCCATTAATGTTGAGAGTTAGGTTTGAGAGATGATCATTTGTCCTTTCATTGTAGCTATCTTGTTAAAAGCTGTGTCTTCCCAATTCTTGATCTAATATTCTGGTTTTCTATTTAGGGTTCATTTCTCTGTCTGTATTGGGATCTTGATTATTTTCCCTGTATAGTACATCTTTGAGGATTTTCTGTAAAGCTGGTTTGGTGGAGATACATTGTTTCAGTTTTTCCTTCCTGTGGAAGACTTTTATTTGACCTTCAGCTATGAATGAGAGTTTAGCTGGGTACAGCATTCTTGGTTGATATTTATTATTATTAGGGTTTGGCATACCTCATTCCAGGATCCCCTTGCTTTTCATGGTCTCTGCTGAGAAGTCTGGGGTAATTCTGCTTGCTTTTCCTTTATTTGTGATTACTTTCTTCTCCGTAACATCTTTAAGGATTCTTTCCTTGGACTCTACTGATCCTGTTATGATCACAATGTGTCAGTGGGATGTCCTATTCTGATCTGGTCGCTTTGGGGTTCTAAATGCTTCTTGTATCTGTATCGGCCTACCTTCCTGGATAGTTGGGAAGTTCTTGGCTAATATTCTGTTAAATAGGTTGCATATTCCATTAACTTCTTTCTCCTGGTTTTTCTCAATTCCTATTCGCCTCAATAGTGCTTCCTGCTTGTGTCTTGGAGCTCCTGGAGTGATCTGTTTTATCGATTGGATTGGTTTTGTATTTTTGTGTGACATTTCTCCATAGATTCTAGGGAATCTTCAGCTCCTGAGATTTGATCCTCTGCTTCACCTACTTGAGACTGTAGGCTAGTTACTTGATTTTGAATCTCTTTTCCTTCAGACTGGTCTTTCCTGATGATTTCCATGTCCTTGCTAGAAGTATCTCTTAGGTCCTGCATGGTCATCTTTACATTATTAATTTGGTTTTGAGTGCTGTCTCTCAAATCTTTTAGCTGGGTAGTTATCTTTTCATATGACTCTTGAAGTTCATTTATCTTTCTCTTTGTTGAGGCCATGAAATAAACTATTACTTTATGGATGGATTGATGTATGGATGGATTCAAAGTTTTCATTAACATGTTTATCAGTAGACTTTGTAGAGCATTTTGAGGGTTCTCTTCTATGTCTTTGATTGACTGCTCTGCTTCCTGCTTGTTTTGAGTGGGAGATATGACTGCATTGTTTGCCATCTTGTGTTTCTTCTGCCCATTTGGATTGGGAATGCCTATCTAAGAGCACCTGTGAGCACTGTTTAAGACCCAAAGCAGACCTTACCAAGCACTGTTGTGTAAATATTAGAAGTTCACAATTATACACAGATACTTAGTATAACTGTATATAAAATTAGATTTGGTGTTCCTAAAAATACAATTTCAAAATAACAACCAATCCTGTATTCAATAGTTAATAAGTACTGTTAAAATACTATGAGCTGGATTTCTCTATAAACCACTTTGATTAACTTGGATTGAACAGGGATATCCTCTATCCAATAACCCAGCAATGATATTCATAGGCAGCATCATCACTGTCATGCAGATCTCCAAGAGCAGAGGCAGCTTGGCATCAAGTACGGAGACCTTTGTGTAGCGGACAGCACAAGAGGGGAGCCTTCGCCATATGATTGGTTTCCGAGAACTTCAAAAAACAAGTAACGTGTAAACACTTTGAACTCCCTCTGTCCAACCTCATACCTGACACACTCATGCAACCGCACATGAACAAAAAATTCCTCACAGGCGAGCCGACGCTCTCTCTCTCTCTTTCTCTCTCTTCCTCCCTGCCACCCCCACATGCTCACTATAAGACACTGTGCCGGGTCCTCCTGGATCTACATCCACATACCTATTTGCACATATGAAGACGTAGGCTTAGGAAGCACACTCTTGTACAGCATCAGGAACACACGCATGTAGGCAAGCAGGGGCACACACACGCACACGGTGAGCGCACCCAGTACACAGTGGCTTGGAAGGTGCTAAGGGGTTTTCGAGGACTGTGTCCTACTTGCTCAAGTCCAGGGTGTTGTTCTCGTGGTGGGCGTGGCTAAGGAGCCCAGCGCTGCTTACTGGACAGTCCATTGGCACTTGGGCCTCCCCCTGCTGTCCTCACCAGTCTCCCATTCCCTGAACCATGCAGCTTCGGAGACCTGGGTAGCAACAAACTCTTCGGGAAAGCAATCAAGGCAGAAATGCCAATGTAACAGGACCACATGATTACGCCCCAGTAGTGCCCCAACCAAGGATGGCATTCGTTACCCCTCAGGTCTACACCCTAAAGCACAGCGCTGCGCGCAGAGAATGGGGCAGGCCTGTGCCCCAGAATCCCTTGCCTCTTCTCCCTTCTACTTGGTCCCAGGGTGGTGGGGCGCCCAACCTGGCCTTCCTAGCCACCACCTGCCATCTGCAGCTGAGTTCCTGAGGCTTGTCCCCTGCACACATACCTCCTTTGCTGATAACTCCCTCCGAGTTTCTCTCTCCTAGCCCTCCTGTCCCTGCCTTGCTGCTCTAGACTGCTTTCAACTCACACATGCCTCTGCGTCACTGCCTCTTTGCCTCTGCCTCTGCTTCCCAATTTCCCCCTCCTCCTCTTGAGGTTCACAGGCTGCACACCTCCCCATGCACCTCTTCACTTCTTCTGGGGAAATGACAACTGCCCTCACCCTGGCCTAGCCCTTCTTATCTTCTCCAAATCTCCCTTTGCTCTCACCCTCTGCACACCTGGGATCTTTCAGTCCTCTGGTGAACACCAATCCCCATTTATCTAATCTGTTGTCTGCCTGCTCTGTGCCCAAGCCCCTCTGCTCCTTTTCTGTGCACAGGAGGTTTGTGACAAAGGTAGGAGGGAAGCGGCACTCCTTTCCTGCCTTCTGGTTTTATGACTGACATCCGATTGGTCTGGAAACGGCCTCTGCCCCCTTAGCCAAGACCACCTGAAGACCTTGCCTGGCTTGCTAGGCAGCAGCCCTGTGTTTTTCTGAGCAGGAAGGACTGCACATATGCGACCCACTATGCAGAAAAGCCTCCAGGGGGTGGCCGGATGTTTTGTTTCTCCATTCCTTGCCCACTTTGTTGATGTGTGCTTTCATTTGCATTCCAACAGGAACAGCCTTAAGGGAGGGGTAGTGAGGCTGCTTAGAGGTAGGCAGTTGGTGCTCACAGGCCAGCAGGGCCTCCTGGTGCCTCACTAACAGTGCATTTGCACCTGGGGTGCTGGGAAGCCTCTGGGCAGTGCCCATATGGTTTGGAGCTCTGTGACATGGCCAGGTACTAGGCGCCTCCTGCTGACTTGAGCCAGTGTTCCAACTGGAGTTGCCATAGCAAAAAGGGCACAGGGCCCCTTGGGGGTTTGCTGTAAGTTCTCACTAGTTCTCACAGGCCTTCGGGGATGCACAGGATGTGTAGAGCCGCACATCCCTCCCCTGACCATTCTGCTGGGAACGGCTTGGGCCAGGGTCCCAGGCAAATACACTTTCCACCTCCCCCCCTGCTCCATCTTCCCACATCCTGGTTGAACCCGTGTGACACAGCTCCCCACCGCCTCTGCCCTTGCCAGTCCTGGAAGTGGCTGGTGTATGGATCCGCCACCTCTCTCACAATCAACCTCATCTCTCTTGCTCAGAGCATAAGGGAGATACAAGATTAGCAGGTCAGCGAATCTGGGCATCTCCTTTCTGCGCTAGTGTCTGCTTAACTCTTGTCTTCCCGCTTGCCTTGGCCTCTCTGGCCCAGATCCCTGCCTGCTACTTCCTGCTATTGAGCAGCCAAGGATTATACTGGCTAGAGGCAGGAGCTGGCAATCCTGGTGCCCGTGGCTCACAGCCATATGTTTTAGGCTCCTTCAGGAAGCTCTGCTAAGACACCAGGGAAAGGGATATCTGACCCTTCCCTGCCGTGACCAAGGCACACTAGCACCCAGCAATGATATTCATAGGCAGCATCATCACTGTCATGCAGATCTCCAAGAGCAGAGGCAGCTTGGCATCAAGTACGGAGACCTTTGTGTAGCGGACAGCACAAGAGGGGAGCCTTCGCCATATGATTGGTTTCCGGGAACTTCAAAAAACAAGTAACGTGTAAGAACTTTGAACTCCCTCTGTCCAACCTCATACCTGACACACTCATGCAACCGCACATGAACAAAAAATTCCTCACAGGCGAGCCGACTCTCTCTCTCTCTCTTTCTCTCTCTTCCTCCCTGCCACCCCCACATGCTCACTATAACACACTGTGCCGGGTCCTCCTGGATCTACATCCACATACTTATTTGCACATATGCAGACTTAGGCTTAGGAAGCACACTCCTGTACAGCATCAGGAACACACGCATGTAGGCAAGCAGGGGCACACACACGCACACGTGAGCGCACCCAGTACACAGTGGCTTGGAAGGTGCTAAGGGGTTTTCGAGGACTGTGTCCTACTTGCTCAAGTCCAGTGTGTTGTTCTTGTGGTGGGCGTGGCTAAGGAGCCCAGCGCTGCTTACTGGACAGTCCATTGGCACTTGGGCCTCCCCCTGCTGTCCTCACCAGTCTCCCATTCCCTGAACCATGCAGCTTCGGAGACCTGGGTAGCAACAAACTCTTCGGGAAAGCAATCAAGGCAGAAATGCCAATGTAACAGGACCACATGATTACGCCCCAGTAGTGCCCCAACCAAGGATGGCATTCGTTACCCCTCAGGTCTACACCCTAAAGCCCAGCGCTGCGCGCAGAGAATGGGGCAGGCCTGTGCCCCAGAATCCCTTGCCTCTTCTCCCTTCTACTTGGTCCCAGGGTGGTGGGGCGCCCAACCTGGCCTTCCTAGCCACCACCTGCCTTCTGCAGCTGAGTTCCTGAGGCTTGTCCCCTGCACACATACCTCCTTTGCTGATAACTCCCTCCGAGTTCTCTCTCCTAGCCCTCCTGTCCCTGCCTTGCTGCTCTGGACTGCTTTCAACTCACACATGCCTCTGCGTCACTGCCTCTTTGCCTCTGCCTCTGCTTCCCAATTTCCCCCTCCTCCTCTTGAGGTTCACAGGCTGCACACCTCCCCATGCACCTCTTCACTTCTTCTGGGGAAATTACAACTGCCTCACCCTGGCCTAGCCCTTCTTATCTTCTCCAAATCTCCCTCTGCTCTCACCCTCTGCACACCTGGGATCTCTCAGTCCTCTGTTGAACACCAATCCCCATTTATCTAATCTGTTGTCTGCCTGCTCTGTGCCCAAGCCCCTCTGCTCCTTTTCTGTGCACAGGAGGTTTGCAACAACGTTAGGAGGGAAGCGGCACTCCTTTCCTGCCTTCTGGTTTTATGACTGACATCCGATTGGTCTGGAAACGGCCTCTGCCCCCTTGGCCAAGACCACCTGAAGACCTTGCCTGGCTTGCTAGGCAGCAGCCCTGTGTTTTTCTGAGCAGGAAGGACTGCACATATGCGACCCACTATGCAGAAAAGCCTCCAGGGGGTGGCCGGATGTTTTGTTTCTCCATTCCTTGCCCACTTTGTTGATGTGTGCTTTCATTTGCATTCCAATAGGAACAGCTTTAAGGGAGGGGTAGTGAGGCTGCTTAGAGGTAGGCAGTTGGTGCTCACAGGCCAGCAGGGCATCCTGGTGCCTCACTAACAGTGCATTTGCACCTGGGTTGCTGGGAAGCCTCTGGGCAGTGCCCATATTGTTTGCAGCTCTGTGACATGGCCAGGTACTAGGCGCCTCCTGCTGACTTGAGCCAGTGTTCCAACTGGAGTTGCCATAGCAAAAAGGGCACAGGGCCCCTTGGGGGTTTGCTGTAAGTTCTCACTAGTTCTCACAGGCCTTCCGGGATGCACAGGATGTGTAGAGCCGCACATCCCTCCCCTGACCATTCTGCTGGGAACGGCTTGGGCCAGGGTCCTAGGCAAATACATTTTCCACCTCCCCTCCTGCTCCATCTTCCCACATCCTGGTTGAACCCGTGTGACACAGCTCCCCACCGCCTCTGCCCTTGCCAGTCCTGGAAGTGGCTGGTGTATGGATCCGCCACCTCTCTCACAATCAACCTCATCTCTCTTGCTCAGAGCATAAGGGAGATACAAGATTAGCAGGTCAGCGAATCTGGGCATCTCCTTTCTGCGCTAGTGTCTGCTTAACTCTTGTCTTCCCGCTTGCCTTGGCTCTCTGGCCTGATCCCTGCCAGCTACTTCCTGCTATTGAGCAGCCAAGGATTATACTGGCTAGAGGCAGGAGCTGGCAATCCTGGTGCCCGTGGCTCACAGCCATATGTTTTAGGCTCCTTCAGGAAGCTCTGCTAAGACACCAGGGAAAGGGATATCTGACCCTTCCCTGCCGTGACCAAAGCACACTAGCACCCAGCAATGATATTCATAGGCAGCATCATCACTGTCATGCAGATCTCCAAGAGCAGAGGAGGCTTGGCATCAAGTACGGAGACCTTTGTGTAGCGGACAGCACAAGAGGGGAGCCTTCGACATATGATTGGTTTCCGGGAACTTCAAAAAACAAGTAACGTGTAAACACTTTGAACTCCCTCTGTCCAACCTCATACCTGACACACTCATGCAACCGCACATGAACAAAAAATTCCTCACAGGCGAGCCGACTCTCTCTCTCTCTCTTTCTCTCTCTTCCTCCCCGCCACCCCCACATGCTCACTATAACACACTGTGCCGGGTCCTCCTGGATCTACATCCACATACCTATTTGCACATATGCAGACTTAGGCTTAGGAAGCACACTCTTGTACAGCATCAGGAACGCACGCATGTAGGCAAGCAGGGGCACACACACGCACACGTGAGCGCACCCAGTACACAGTGGCTTGGAAGGTGCTAAGGGGTTTTCAAGGACTGTGTCCTACTTGCTCAAGTCCAGGGTGTTGTTCTCGTGGTGGGCGTGGCTAAGGAGCCCAGCGCTGCTTACTGGACAGTCCATTGGCACTTGGGCCTCCCCTGCTGTCCTCCCCAGTCTCCCATTCCCTGAACCATGCAGCTTCGGAGACCTGGGTAGCAACAAATTCTTCGGGAAAGCAATCAAGGCAGAAATGTCAATGTAACAGGACCACATGATTACGCCCCAGTAGTGCCCCAACCAAGGATGGCATTCGTTACCCCTCAGGTTTACACCCTAAAGCACAGCGCTGCGCGCAGAGAATGGGGCAGGCCTGTGCCCCAGAATCCTTGCCTCTTCTCCCTTCTATTTTGTCCCAGGTTAGTGGGGCGCCCAACCTGGCCTTCCTAGCCACCACCTGCCATCTGCAGCTGAGTTCCTGAGGCTTGTCCCCTGCACACATACCTCCTTTGCTGATAACTCCCTCCGAGTTCTCTCTCCTAGCCCTCCTGTCCCTGCCTTGCTGCTCTGGACTGCTTTCAACTCACACATGCCTCTTCGTCACTGCCTCTTTGCCTCTGCCTCTGC